>NC_066396.1:41841827-42141827 GCF_013377495.2 Cygnus atratus
ACAAACATGCGCAAGGTATCCAGGGGATCTGGCCCAGTCAGCATGGGTTCATGAAAGGCAAGTTTTGCATGACCAACCTCATCTCTATGACCGGGTGACCCCACCTGGTGGGATGGGGGAAAACCTGTTGACATAGTCTACCTAGACTTCAGTAAAGCCTTTGATACGATGTCCCATAGTATTCTCCTGGAGAAAATGGCAGCCCACAGCTTGGACAGGTACCACTCTTTTGCTGGGTTAAAAACGGTCACCAGTGGTACTCCCCCAGGGGTCAGTGTAGTTTTAATATCTTTATTGATGGACTTGGATAAGGTAATTGAGTACGCTCTCAGTAAAGTCAGGGGGAAGTGTTGATCTGTGTTAGGGTAGGAAGGCCCTGCACAGGGATCTGGACAGGTTGGATCAATGGGCAGAGCCAATGGGATGAGGTTCAATGAAACTAAGAGCTGGGTCCTACAATTTGGACACAAACAACCCCATGCACCGCTACAGGCTTGGGGGAGAGTGGCTCAAAAGCAGTGCAGAGGAAAAGGATCTGAGGGTGCTGATGGATGCTTGCCTGACATGAGCCAGCAGTGTGCCTCATGTGGCCAAGAAGGACAACGGCATCCTGGCATGTATCAGGTATACCGTAGACCAGCAGGACCAAGGAGGTGATCGTCCCCCCTGTGCTCTGCTCTGGTGAGGCTGCACTTTGAGTACTGTGTTCAGCTTTGGACGCCTCACTACAAGAAGGACATTGAGGCCCTGGAACATGTCCAGAGGAGGGCTATGAAGGTGGTGAAGGGCCTGGAACACAAGTCCTACGAGGAGCGGCTGAGGGAATTGGGGTTGTTTAGTCTGGAGAAGAGGAGGTTCAGGGGAGATCTTATTGCTCTCCACAAACTACCTGAAAGGACACAGTTAATATCTGAAACTATTGTCTCTTGCAGTGTTGACATTAAAAATTCCTGCTATTCCTTTGCTTCTTTCATTTCCTATCATCTACTCTGACTTAAACAAAAAGAGTAAATGTGTCTAAACCTTGGGAGCCGTTCATTGCTTTTGGATTCAGTAGTGTTACTGCCTAAATATTCTAGATTAATATCGGCATTGCAACAGCCAGCAACATTACTTTTTGCTTTATTGTTTCTCATTCAGAAAATTAGAACTTAAAAACCTGCTGATCAAAAGCATTCCAGACAGAGTGAGAAGTACCTCTGGTCTTCTGTGGTCTTCTACTTTATGAGCATTTTGGCATGCCATTTAGGCAGTGTACTCAACAAAACGAATGAAACTACGTGATACTATGAGATCACATAGATATATTACAGACTAAAGTAAATATATATATATATATCTACCTCCCAAAAGACAGACTTCCAAATACAATGGGGTTTGTTTATAAATTTATTTTGTACAAATGGGATAGCTTGCTCAATAGAAAATCTTGTACACCTAACCAGTAGAATTTTGAAATGACCAATGGAATGAATGAATCAATAAAGAAACAAACAAAAGTCTGGAGTTAGAAATTCTTCACTGGATATGTTGCAGTCTGAAGGAACAGGGATCGTCTGTGCACTGTCAATATGCAGATGATATTTTTTATCTACTTAATATCTGTTTAATATATGGAGAGCTCTGGAGTACCAATGGCTTTAAAAGTCAAAAACAACATGCAGAGAAGCATGAACAGTTTCTCATCAGATATAATCCTAACCAACTCCAAATGTTATCCCACCAAGACACTGAGGGTAAGTCAGGGTCTACATCAGAAAGAATCTGGGCTTATCTGTGTCCTGGTCAATAAGGTTTCCAAAACAGCTGTGGCTCCAAGAGGTCACCAAATTACAAAGTGTGAAGCAAAACAAACAAATAAATGACCCCCCCCCTTTAATTACTTCCTATTTCCTCATATTTGTCCACTCATCCTAGTCATCTCTCTTATTTTTTTTAATCTTTACTGCTAAGACCAGCCCTTAGGAATCTCAGACTCTGGAGACAAGAGAGGAAGTCTGGAGAAGGAGGACTTTCCCCTCGTCGAGGAGGGTCAGGTCAGAGATCACTTAAGCAAACCTGGCATCCACAGATCCATGGGCCCCAATAGAATTTACCCACAGGGGCTGAGGGGAGCTGGCCAAAATTATTGCTAGGCCACTCTCGATCATCTTTTTAAAGGTTTGGAGAACAAGAGAGGTGGCCTGAGGACTGGAAGAAAGCCCATGTCATGCCAGTCTTCAAAAAGGGCAAGATGAAAGGACCCAGGCAACTGCAAGACCCCTTCATCCCTGGAGAGGTGATGGATCAGCTCATCCTGGAGGTCATCTCCAAGTATGTGGTAGGATAAGAAGGTGATTAGGAGTAGTCAGCATGGATACACCAAGGGGAAATCATGCTTAACCAATCTGATAGCCTTCTATGATGGGATAGCTAGCTGGGTAGATGAGGGGAGAACAGTGGGTATGGTCTACCTTGACTTCAACAAGGCTTTTGACACTATCACCCATAAAATTTCTCATAGACAAGCTCAGAAGTGCAGGTTAGATGAGTGAACAGTGAGGTGGATTGATAATTGGATGGCTGGCGGAGCATCAGAGTGTTGTGCCCAGTGGTTCAGAATCTAGTTTGGAGGCCCGTAGCTAGTGGTGTCCCCCAGGGGTCACTACTGGGTCCAGTCTTGCTCAACTTACTCATCAGTGGTCTGGATGATGGAACAGAGTGCACCCCCAGCAAGTTTGCTGATGACACAAAGCTCAAAGGAGTGGCTGATACCCCAGAAGGCTGTGCTGCCATTCAGAGGGACCTGGACAGGCTGTAGGGTTGGGCCAAGAGGAACCTCATGAAGTTCAACAACAGCAAATTCAGGGTCCTGCACCTAGGGAGGAATAACTCCAAGCACCAATACCAGGTAGGCATTGACCTGCTGGACTGCAGCTCTGAAGAGGAGGACCTGGGTGTCCTAGTGGACAGCAGGCTGACCATGGGTCAACAATGTGCCCTTGTGGTCAAGAAGGCCGAAGGTATCCTGAGCTGCATTCGGAAGAGTATTCTCAGTATGTTTAAGAGAGGTGATCCTCGCCCTCTATTCAACCATGGTGAGGCCACACGTGAAGTATTGTGTCCAGTTCTAGGACACAAGAGGGACATGGAATTAACTGGAGTGAGTCCAGAGGAGGGCTACTAAGATGATTAGAGGACTACAGAATCAGTCATATGAGGACAGACTGAAAGAACTGGGCCTGTTTAGCCTGGAAAAGAGAAGACCGGAGGGAGACCTCATCAATGTGTATAAATATCTGAGGGGAGGGTGTCAAGAGGATGGAGCTGGTCTCTTTTGAGTCATCCCCAGTGACAGGATGAGAGGCAGGGGGCACAAACTGAAGCATGGAAAGTTCCAGCTGAATATTAGAGGACACTACTGTGAGGGTGACAGAGCACTGACACATGTTGCCCAGAGAGGTGTGGCGTCTCCTTCTCTGGAGATACTCAAAGCCTACCTGGATGCCATCCTGTCCAATATGCTCTAGGTGATCCTGCTTGGGCAGGGGTGGGGAGGAGGGTGGGGGGGTGGGGGAGCTGGAGGGGGGAATTAGATAATATTTAAGGTCCCTTCCAATCTCAACCATTCTGTGATTCTGTGATATCCAGCTCCACAAAAATTTAATCCCCATTTAAGATTTATAGTGGTTAGATTCTGAAGATTAATATTTAAACAATAAGATTAATATTATTTATAGTATTTATTAATATTTAAATGTATATATTTTATAATTAAAATTCATAACAGATAGGTTCATAGGGATACTGGCAACACTGTCACCTCCCTCTTGAATGCACAAAGGGCAATACCATATGTCAAAAGAGGTCCTTGTTAACCTAAATAACCTGTGAGATGGACTCTGCAGTTTCTCATGAAAGAGTAGTCTGTATACCAATCACAGCCATATCTGCCATATCTCAAAGGTCAAAGATAAAGGGATCTGAAAATCCTAAGGTCACTGAGTTATATTTCCTATCAAAGGAAGATCATAAACCAATACAGAAATGTAATCTAAACTCCATCTCCATTTTACTATTGCAAATGCTTTCTCTTGTACAGTTTGTAATCGATACAGCAGGTCAGCAGGACTTCTAAATACTGTGAACCACAATATTAACTCTGAATGGCCTTCTGATGGCCTTTAACCAGACAGTCAAGTGCCCAATAAACTCTAGGGATTCCAAGATAATTTCTGTATTGTTTGATCATTCCCTTTATTGTATTCCTTTCACCTTTCCCTGACTATTCTCCTCCTCCTTTTCACCTTCTAAGAAATTCTAGTTAGAAAGTGGACAGGGAGTACTGATTTATTACTGATAAGAGCAAAGTGCTACCTTGAAGGGACAGGCAAGAGCTGCTTTTTTTTTTTTTTTTTTTTATAAAGAACCTGCTGTTTCCATTGAATTTAGCAAATGGGCACATCTTGTTTTTGTGACTTAGACACTTGCAAGAACTCTGAGAATACCACTTGAAATCACCCAATCTGCCCCAAACTGAAAATACTATTGTAAAATCAATGACCCCTTAAGATATAATTCTCAGTAAATGACCCAGTCGGATATCTGTATATTACCCAGTCCCTTTCAATTCTTTATACTTCATTTGCTAAGGTCACACTTATACTCAAGATGGTCTGTAAAATGAGTATATAAAATATTGTGAAGAAGAGGTCATAGAAGATACATGTAAGATCAAATCCCCTTTTCTGTACCCACATGTTCTGAAGTAGACATGTCCAGATTAAATTTTACACTTAATCATATGTAGTTACTTCCTCTGAGGTGTAAATCTCTGTCAAGGAAAATTTTCAAGTATTTGGTGATGTTCTTCGAGTTGACAGAGCAGTAGATTATGATGGCTAATAGATGGCAGAATGCAGAAGTAAAAGAGAAAACAACTAAGAAATTAACAGTGGTTCCATTTCCTATGTTCTGAAGCCCTGTCTCCACTCTCTGGCAACACAAGCTCTATGTCTTATTTCTCAGCATGTGCAGCAGAGACATGCACACACTGCTTCTGCAGTGAAAATTATGGTTTAAGAGACAATACATGGTCATAGAAAAAGGAACATTTTCATTGGCTCTTCTAGTGTTCATGACCCAGAAGACTAGGAGATGTGGATGTAGATAAAGACCTTTTTGAGTCAACTGTTGTTTACTTGCAGACATTCAAAAGCTTATTTTCAATTTCAAGAGTACATCTAGCTGGTCAAAGGAAGTGATTGTCCAGCCCTGCTTTACATAGATGCATCCTTACCTCGAGTAACTCATGCAATTTTGGGCAAACACAATATAAGAAGGACATAAAACTATGAGAGGATATCCAAAGGAGGGCTACAAAGATGATGAAAGGTCTAGAGGGGAAGATGGAGTGGCTGAAAACCCTTGATTTGTTCAGCCTAGAGAAAAGGAGACTGAGGGGAGACCTCATGGTGGCTTACAGATTCCTTATGAGGGGGAATGAAGGGATAGGCACTGATCTCTTGTCTCTAGGGATCAGTGATATGACCCAAGAGGATAGCATGAAGCTACAAGAGGGATGGTCAGATTGGATGCTAGGAAAGGGTTCTTCACTGAGAGGGTGGTTGAGCACTGGAACAGGCTCCCTAGGGAAGTGGTCACTGCACAAAGTGTGTTGGAGTTCAAGAAGCATTTGGACAATGCTTTTAGGTGAAGGTTTAATTTTTTAGGTAGGCTTATGTACAGCCAAGATTTGGACTCAGTGACCCTTGTGGGTCCTTTCAAACTCAGGATATGCTATGATTCAATGATTATGAACTTATGTTCAGATTTCTGATGTATATCTTTGTCTATCAAATTTGCTTTGTGCTGTTCTGGGGAACATGTTTTTTCTCATCTGTTTCTGATTTCATTGTACTCTCTAAGATGAAAGCTGAACAGCTAATTCCTGACTTCCTTTGGATCTTGATTTGAAAGTTTATTTCTCTGTAATTATTTTGTCGTTTACCAATAGAATTCAACTTAACAAACAAACAAACAAACATATAAACAAAAAACAGCATGTGTTGTGCTACAAGGTATTGTTTTTCTCATCTATAAAGCCCTTATGTTTGTAAAAGGTGCAGTAAATCAATAACAATATTACTCAGCACTTAAATAGTGCTTGCTATGTTTAATGCTCTTTGCAAACATTCCTCCTAATTAATTAATGATGATTACTGAGCCAATAAGAAAACATCCATATTTCGTATTAGAAAGGTAGAATGAAATATTTCTGTCACACTAGCCGAAATCACATTTCCTGTTGTAATACCTGCTACGTGTAGGTTGTTCAGAAGCAACCATATTTTTTCTGAGTTATCTCTGTATATTACACAATGAAAACTATAAGGTATAACTTGAAAGACATTGTGGTCATGCCACAGGAATGGATCCTTGAGGTTTGCAACCTGAAAATAAAAAAAAAAAAAAAAAAAAAGGCATCTGAGAACTATCAAAGAGCACTCTGTTGTATGTGTTTCAATGTGCGTTAAAATTATTGCATGCTAGCTGTAGCTCATTATTTGTTCTATATCATGTTACCAGATTTTGCAGATGATTTAGTCTTCTATTTTCCACTATTCCAGATGGTTTTATTTGTACTCTCCTTTTACAGCTCTTCCTCCCACCCCCAGGAAAACTTTCCATTACCAGTGGAAATGAAAGACTGTAAATACTCCAGGGAAGGAAGCAAAACATTTTGGTTAATGCACAGGAGTAGGAGGCAAGAGATCTGTGTTATATTCCCTGCACTAGTATAAATCTTATGTAATTTTTACACATCATCTTCACCTCTTTCTATCTTCATTTTCACTCCAGTAAAGGAGGACAATTATATTTTCATCCTAATAATAATAATAATAATAATTAATAATAATAATAATAATAATAATAATAATAATAATGTTTCAAGGCTAAATTCATTGATTATTTTTAAGGCTGAATCAAGTCTAGGAATGATTGTCCAGCATAGTTGTGCTAGGAGAAAGACATGCTGATGGAGATCAGTTTCTATCTGCCAGAAAGAAGAAAGAAAGAAAGAAGAAAGAAAGAAAGAAAGAAAGAAAGAAAGAAAGAAAGAAAGATCCATCATTGAGATTTCCCTGAGTAAAATACATCTTAGTCAATAAACTGTAGGAGGAAATTGTTCCTATTCAGAAGATTTACCACTACTGAAATCTTGCCAAATTTGTTAATGCTTAACCAACAATATAAAGCAGCAAAACTTTTAAGTTGTTGAATTTCTCAGAAAAGGAGCTGTTCTTATAGTGTGTCAGTTTCGGTATAATTGCTCTGAACTGTGAAATCCCCCAGATTTCTAAACTGTTATAACCTCACATGGATGGTGAGGATACTATGAAGAACAGGAAAGAGGAAAACTGCTGAGGCTCACAATCCTCTTGCACCATCCTATCCTTACTTTCCTTGCTTCGGACACTCAAGAAGTACCTTTACAGTTATTGTGGGTTTTTAGGACTGATGTTGATGTTTACTTTTTTTTTTTTTTTTTGTAATTATACTTTGTTACAGATACAAGATTTCCAAATGTCTTTACTCACAACATGAAATTTAAGTGCACTAAACAGGCCTTCACTGATATAATATTCAGAAAAGTCTTCCTTTAGCCTAGCATGACCACAGTCATTTCCACAAAACAAAACAAGAACCAGGCACTCAGGGCACAGACTATCTAGTTTTTTTGCCCATCATATTTTAAGTTACTTTCCAATGCCTAAGGGACAGGGCATATTGAAAATAAATCTTCAGAAAACAGCTGGCTCCAGGTTTAACATTGTAATACCTCAAAGCAATGCATGCCTGTTTTGAATGCACACTTACAGCACATTCCAGTCTAGGTTCATTTCAGTCCTGCACTACATGCCCATTTTAAGTATGTCCAGCATGTCAATTCACTAGCTCACAGGCTTGCTGTGAGTAGTGATAGCGATTAAAGCTGTCAAAGGAGCCCTGATCCCATCAAGTCTAGCCAAACAGATGACAGATCTACAACTAGCCCTGGAGGAAGGAAACTGAAAGCACCACATTTGGTGTGTTTGTATGTGTTTTCATAGTATCCCACCCACTGAGACAGACAGCAATGTATTGAACAATTTGTACAACTTGATTCCTACTCCAGTAAAACCTTTTTCACTCCAAAGGAGGAAATGACCATAACATAAAAGCAAACCCTGAATACAGAATATTAGTACTATACATTTCAGAGAGGCATTATTAAAATTCCCAGGTGTATAAATGCAGCTATTAATCACTCCCAAATTAACCTTATGCCAGCTAAATTATTATGAGTTCCTGTGTAAATTTAATAGTTATTAGTTCCACACTCTTAATATAGACAACAGCATTCTGGGGAAAAAAAAAATAATAAAATAAAATAAAAAAAATGGTTAAAATGACTGATTTAGATTTGAGAGTTTTGAAGAAAAAGCAAAATAATTTTCCTTTACTTGATTACTAAAGCAAAGCCACTTCACAGTATAATCTCACTGTAATTGTAGCCATATATCATAACATGTCATAACTCTAGAACAAAGTTAAGCTGCCTTTCATCTGCAAACAGCTAAGAATGCAGAGGAAGGAAGGTAAGTGGTGAGGTCATGGAATTTTTTCCCATATTCCACTAGAGAGCAGTATTCTTTTGTACAAAGCAGGTAGGTTATCCTCTACAAAGCAACCAGTAAGAAGCTCGGTATTTCTTACTATAAGAAGCTTGTGGTCATTTGTGAGAGTGTTTGTGATTATTGTGTGGCATTAGATGTTTCCAAACTGACAAGAGAGGCAACATCCAGTGCAATGATTTCTTATCTCTATTACTTGGTGTGAGTAGCCAGAGGTTTCTTTGTTGTTGTTGTTGTTTTGTTTGTTTTGTTTTGTTTTCCCTAGCAAATAGTAAAAATGCAAATTGCTAACTAGTGGACTTCATTTTGAAGATGAAGGAATTCTTGTATACTTACACCCAAGTAGGTATTATTAGGTCTAATTATCTACCTAAAAATAATGTAGAAAAAATAAATGTTTAGATGATTATAACTCAGAAGAATTAGTACTTCTTTAGCTATATCATATTTGATGTCAAGTAAATGTGATGGTAAATTGTTGGGCAGGAATAGATGAAAATGAAAATCCCTGCAGATACAAAGATCTTAAGTGGAATTTTAACGCTGCACTAAAAATACAGCCCTACCGGCAATTTGTTAATACCTGCTTTACAGATGACTTTGCAATAGAAGACACAGAATGAAACCTCCAGTTTGAAAATGCAGAATTTACAAACTCTTCCGTTATATAAATGTGTTTGCAACCTTATGTCTTGATCTCATGTAAACAGAAATGGGAAAATAAATACTTTTAGGCTGCCTTAGTTGCTTGATAAGCATAAAACTCCTGGGTAATCCATTTACTTTTCCCCTGAGAAGGAAATGAATATGTCTGTCAGGCAGCTGGGTTCAATTCTTTTTTTAGGATAAAGGTTTGTTTCTGGTGCCAATCAGCAACAACTGAAGTGCTTCTCCCCTTCAGGGATCACAGAGCCATTTTTATCCAATTATGCTTAGGGGCTTCCCCATCTCCCGCATGCCATTACTTTCTTCGTTTTTACAAGATCTTGAACTCTACTCACAGGCAACAAACTCCCCAGGGGCAGAGGGGAGAGGGGTGTAAGGGAAAAAACTGATACTGATACGACAACTAAAGGAAACGTACCTCAAAGCACAGCTAGCACTAAAAGGTACATGTGTTGCAGATTTTGATGTAAGCAGCTCTGTATTTTTTCACTAGGGCTGGGGGTATTCACTGGTATACTCTGTGATTTGGCAGAAGTCAAACAGGACAATAAAACAGATTTCTTCCCATGGGTTTCCCAAGCTCCCATAGAGAAAACAAATCCAGGTGAGACAAGACTGAAATAATAAGTAAAAGATCAGGTTCTGTACTAAGTAAATGATAACAGATAATTTAGGTCTTTGAACAAAATCAAGTTGTGGAAGCAAAGCCAGCTCCTCCCCCAGCACATACAGGCTTGACAGATTGTTAGATCAACATTCTTCAATCCCACTGTCACTTACCTGCATTTATGTATGACACTTCCCTGAGCTTCTAAATTCCTCTGTCATCCCCGTAGTACCCCCAGGTATGAAAATTTCCCTTCATCATACGGGTAGAGCTCATAACAAGTACCTGAGCTGCTGGTGAACTCCCTCTTTGAAAAATGGGTTCTGATA
Organism: Cygnus atratus; assembly: GCF_013377495.2. Lineage (NCBI taxonomy): Eukaryota > Metazoa > Chordata > Aves > Anseriformes > Anatidae > Cygnus > Cygnus atratus. Next base: position 41,852,087 of record NC_066396.1, read on the forward strand.
CCCTTCTGTCTTGTGTAAAGCCTGGATTCAAAATGTATATGTAATGGAAAAGACAGAGGACTAAGACCTATGTGAGGATTCACAGTAACTGAGAAATGAAAAATGTACATTCATCTGGCAGATGTCCTTGTAAGAATATGAGAGTAACGCTTGAAAAGTAACCACCAAGGAAAGAAATGAGCATATAGGCTTGCTCTAAGTCAGTAACTTTGTCCAGTGTTCAACCCCCAAGAATCTAGAATGGGCTTCAGAAGTCTTGCATATAAACTGTACCAACACACAGCTTCCTAAAGGAAAGTTTCTTGAGCAGCGTTGGCCATCTGTAATTCCTGGTGGTACATTGCTGAAGTTCTATTTTGGCTCTGATACAAAGAGTGAATTAAATTCATTTTTTTCTTACTGTTTCTCCTAGTATACTACTTTGCTAGCCCATGTAATCCAAGGGATTGGAGCAAAAGAAAATTGATTTAATCAACTTTTTATGTTTCCCTATTAGGACATCCAAAATAAAAAGTGCCTGTACAAATGTGAATAATATTTTTTTCATTGTTTTAAAGCCAAGCAAAAACATCTCCTTTTCCATCAGGGATCCCAAAGTCCATGTCAGTTATACAGGTTTCTGACTTGTAGTATCTGGCCTTCACAAGGAAGACAATTACAGACAGAAAAGGTTACTTCATGTGTGTCTATGTGATACCTCATTTACTCTTCCCAAACTCACTTATGCATGATTTTTTTTCATTAAATCAACAATCCTATTGTTGATGGTGCATCGCACCAGCGGTGATAAGTCATTCATAATTTGATAGTGATGTTAGTAATTTTACAAAAATGTTGTACTGCTTTAGACAAGAGTCTGATATGTGGGCCTTTGCATTACAATGGAAGCCTAAAAACTCAGTGACCTGCTCTCACCAGGACAAAATGTTTCCCAGTTCTTTAGATCAACTTTTTTAAAAAAGAAAGAAACGAACAAACAAAAAACAACAAAAAACACAAAAACGATAAAAAATACATTATTTTACTAGAGCTGACACCTGGCACCCAGCCTCAAGAGAAAGGGAAGTAATAAAACTACAACAAAAAGTGAGACTAGGTTATCTATTTTAGTAAGAGATCTTTTGCTTAAAAGCCCAATTCAACTGTACCTTCTCAATATTGCTCAGGCTGAGGACAGAATGACTGCAACATAAGATGAACACAGAACCCTGAGCAATAAGTCTCATTTCATACGATTTTCTATAGTTGTTTTTTTTTTTCTTTTTTTCTTGTTTGCTTGGTTTCCTTGTTTGTTTAAGGAAATATATTGTTCTCCATTAATTGTGATTCATTAAGAACAGCATAAAAGAGCCATTTATGTTCCTTATTCCTTAAAATAAAACTGTTGCCAAGAAATCAGTAAAACATCAGAAGATGTGTAAAACATAATAATACTTCAAGTCATATATAATGACATATATAATACTGATCTTCTAGCAGTTCACAGATTTTAATTTGGGGTTAAACTTCAAACACATAAATAGTTCTGTTGCCTTAATTAAAAGTACTCAGATGTTTAAAATAGATGTATGTTTAAATGTCCTACTTTAAACTCCTGCTGTATGACTTTATTCAATAAATGTAATAACCATATAAAGAAATTAAAAAAAAAAAAAAAAAGAGGCATGCATGTAGGTAGACGTATAACAACAGCAGAATGAGATACACAGATTATATACCAGGTAGAAAATACTTCAGACACTTCTATTAAGAGATTTTGTCTTTAGTATGCTTGAAATCAATGGGATTTAGCATTAAGATCAAGATGCAGTTTCAGAGCAAGAGCATTAAAAGGGTGTAAACACCAAAGTGACAAAAAATTCTTACCAATAAAATTTAATATGATGTGCCATAGGATGTGAAATAGTGTGCCACGTTCAGGCAGGCAATGATATACTGCTAGAACAACCATGGCCAGAATAAGGCAGGGTTGGATCAAAGCTCTGAACGGAACAGTGCTCCATGGGGGTTTTTAAATTGCCCATTTGCTGTTTCTCATTACTGAATGAGAACACCAGGTGATAGACTATATAGGATTATTATCCCCTACTCACATAGGTGACGCTGCTCTGGTAGAGGTTTATTCAGCTCCAAAGTTTCATGACACGTAACTAAGATGGTCAGTAATAAAGTAACAAAGCTAAGTGGTTCCACTGCACTTGACAACATAAGGTGACTGAGTCAATTCAGAGGCATTTGAATCATTTGTCTCATGAGGGAACTGATAGATTTCATCCTGCACAGGTGCATTTCTCGTTCCCGTTTGTTTTTCATGGAAAAATACATCTTCGTTGTTTCTTGGGTCATGTATGTTTATAGCTTGCAGGCACAGGAAACAAAAAATTAGTAAGTGACGCAAAAGAGAATAGAAACTCAGTGAAGTGCCAAAATCCTGTTGGAACAGCATCTTATTTTGTTCAATGCAGCAAGTCTGAAGGATTTCAGGCTGGGGAAGGCAAGAAGAGCACTGTTCTTATTTGCTGTGGAATATGTAAATATAGTGTAAATAAGCAGGTGAAAGATTTCACCTGAGGGTACCGAGAGAACTGGTGGAAGAGCTGGCCAAGCCGCTTTCCATCATTTATCAGCAGTCCTGGCTATTAAGGGAGGTCCCAGTCAACTGACGGCTAGCAAATGTGATGCCCATCTACAAGAAGGGCCAGAGGGTAGACCCGGGAAACTGTAAGCCTGTTAGTTTGACGTAAGTGCCAGGGAAGCTCATGGAGCAGATTATCTTGAGTGTCATCACGCGGCACTTGCAGGGCAATCAGGCAATCAGGCCCAGTCAGCATGGGTTTATGAAAGGCAGGTCCTGCTTGATGAACCTGATCTCCTTCTATGACGAAGTGACTCTTAGTGGATGAGAGAAAGGCTGTGGATGTGGTCTACCTTGACTTTAGTAAGGCTTTTGACACCATTTCCCACAGCATTCTCCTCAAGAAACTGGCTGCTCATGACTTGGACAGGCGTAGGCTTTGTTGGGTTAAAAACTGGCTGGGTAGCTGGGCCCAAAGAGTTGTGGTGAATGGAATTAAATCCAGTTGGAGGGCGGTCACTAGTGGAGTCCCCCACGGCTCAGTATTAGAGTCAGTTCTCTTTAATATCTTTATCGATGATCTGGATGAGGGGATCGAGTGCACCCTCAGTAAGTTTGCAGATGACACCAAGTTAGGTGCATGTGCCGATCTGCTCAAGGATAGGAAAGCTCTGCAGGATGATCTGGATAGGCTGGACTGATGGGCTGAGGCCAACTGGATGAAGTTCAACAAGGCCAAGTGCCGGGTCCTGCACTTGGGGCACAACAACCCCAAGCAGCACTACAGGCTGGGAGATGAGTGGCTGGAATGCTGCCTGGCAGAGAAGGACTTGGGAGTATTGGTTGATAGTCGGCTGAATATGAGTCAGCAGTGTGCTCAGGTGGCTAAGAAGGCCAACAACATCTTGGCTTGTATAAGAAACAGTGTGGCCAGCAGGGCTAGGGAAGTGATTGTCCCCCTTTACTCAGCTCTGGTGAGGCTGCACCTCGAGTACTGTGTTCAGCTTTGGGCCCCTCACTACAAGAAGGGCATCAAGGTGCTCGAGTGAGTCCAGAGAAGGGCAACGAAGATGGTGAGGGGTCTGGAGAACAAGTCTTACGAGGAGCAGCTGAGGGAGCTGGGGTTGTTGAGCATGGAGAAGAGGAGGCTCAGGGGCGACCTTATCGCTCTCTGTAAGTACCTTAAAGGAGGCTGTAGAGAGGTGGGGATTGGTCTATTCTCCCACGTGCCTGGTGATAGGATGAGGGGGAATGGGCTAAAGTTGCGCCAGGGGAGGTTTAGGTTGGATATTAGGAAAAACTTCTTTACTGAAAGGGTTGTTAGGCATTGGAATGGGCTGCCCAGGGAAGTGGTTGAGTCACCATCCCTGGAGGTCTTTAAGAGACGTTTGGATGTTGAGCTTAGTGATATGGTTTAGTGGAGGACTTGTTAGTGTTAGGTCAGAGGTTGGACTGGGTGATCTTGGAGGTCTCTTCCAACCTAGATGATTCTGTGATTCTGTGATTGTCCTACTTTTGCTGATGGCAAGATGGAAAAGATTATAAAGAAATCGGTAGAAAGCCAGAAGAAAGTAATGATGGTTGCCATTGTGCCATCTAAAAGTTGCTTGTTCATCAGCCCAATAATTCCTATATTTTCAGAATTTATGTTAAAATTGCTAATTCTAGGGTCTTCATCCCATACTTCTCAATGATATATAATAACCTATTCAGCCATGACAGCTGAGGGGCAGCATACAGACTGCAGCTCATTCAAAGGTTTTTAGCATTACAGTTCAGACCAATGAGCTCGATTTTAATTTCATAGCATCATCATTTTTGTTACCCATTTAAAGACAATTACACAGATGAAGTGGCCAAGTCTCTTTTCCCTATTAAGTGATTTCTTAATATTTATTTGAGCAAGCCAGCAAAATTAATTTGCAACATGTAAGACTCTTATGCAAGAGAAAAACTAATATTTGACAGATAAAAAGAAAGCAATGGAAAGAAGCAAAGCAGATTTCTCAGAAATAAATAAATACATACATACATAAATAAATAATGTAAATCAAAATAATAATTGTGAGCATTAATATCTAAACAAAACTTTCTGTGCTCTAAATTATATGCTAAAATTGAGACACTATTAGCTTATAAATTTGTGTGTGACCTGTAATTTGTGTGCAGCACTGTTCAGTTCTGCTGTCATCCACTAATTTGCTATTGAGACACTTGAAAAATGATGCCCCTAATACATCCCATAGCTCTACATTTATTGTGCAGGACCTAATACTGAACTTTTCAGTACCATACCTGCAAGGAGAACAGCGGAGTATAAGTCTTGTTTTAGGTCAAAGGGCAAAAGTCAAGAACATTTTTGCAGTAGATCTTCTCAGTTAATAGAAATGTTATGTTTCTTTGTGATAACTATTATTTCAGAAAATCTGTTTGATTTTCTCCTGTTCATTGGTCCCTCTTTCTCATTACTTCACTACGGTTCATCTTTTTCTATGTTGTGCAATTTTGTGGGATCACATGTATAACAGAAAAATAAGGCATAGTTTACACAAAAAAAAAAAGAAAAAGTTGGAAAGAGAGGATGAAAGGATTACAATTTTACTTCACTAGTCTTGTTTATAGTGTCCTCACCCAAAAATGTCATTTACATATCTAAAGAGCCTGTGCACTCATATGAATGAAAGACTGGAGCAACAGAACAACTCTAAATGCATTTGGTGCTTGGAATAAATAAAATAAATAAATATGAGGTTAGTAACATCAACTTTACCCCTCCCCTTCTTTTTTCCTCTTCCTCTTGCATTCCTTTTGCATAGAAAGAGTTCAAAAATAAATCTAGAAATAGTCTTTGAGAATTAGATGGAAGACAGACTGGCAATGAATTAGAATAAGTTGGAGACTGATAGGTGTTCAAATCCCCTATGAATTTCAGGAAAGGTCTTGTACTAATCAGACAAATATCAAACAGACATACACAGCGAATAAATACTGGACATTTTTAGAAAGGTATTTTATCTAATAGCTTTTTTTTTTTTTTTTAACATGGATAAATTCTCATTGAGGAGGTATTCAGATTTCTTCAGTGACAATATAGAAATAAGAAAGAAATTGTAACTTAGATGTTATAGCACAGCCTCCTTCTGATCTCAGGCTGAATATTTCTAAAGTAGGTGATGCACATTGACAAAACCATAGTTTCACATGTGAAGTTACAGACTCTGAACTGATCATTATGACTCAAGTGTAAAACTTTGAGGTCACTATACGTATTTGCACTTCCCTTTGAATATCATTTGCATAGTATTCATGGGTTTGGTTACTTCTAAATAAAACCGCCATATTACACTTAAGAGCTCCACTTGCCATAAACAGGCCATACTCTTATTCACACCAACAGTTAAAGTCTTTATCTTGAACAATAATGGTTGGTCATAGAATCATAGAATCGTTAAGGTTGGAAAAGACCTTCAAGATCATCTAGTCCAAACATCACCCTACTACCAATGTCACCCGCTAAACAATGTCCCTAAGCACCAGGTCCAACCTTTCCTTGAACACTCCCAGGGACAGTGACTCCGCCACTTCTCTGGGCAACCCATTCCAATGCCTGACTACAATTTTTGAGAAGAAATGTCTCCTAAATTCCAACCTATACCTCCCCTGACACAATTTCAGGCCATTACCTCTAGTCCTATCAATAGTTACCAGTGAGAAGAGGCCAACATCCAGCTCTCCGCAACTTCCTTTCAGGTAGTTGTAGAGAGCAATAAGGTATCCCTTGAACCTTCTCTTCTCCAGAATAAACAACCCCAATTCCCACAGGTGCTATGATCACCTCCCTGGTCCTGCTGGCAACACTATTCCTGATACAAACCAGGATGCTGTTGGCCTTCTTGGTCACCTGGGCACACTGCTGGCTCATGTTCAGGCAAGCATCAATCAGCAACCCCAGATCCTTTTCCTCTGCACTGCTTTTGAGCCACTCTCCCCCAAGCCTGTAGCAGTGCATGGGGTTGTTGTGGCAGGGAATGACTCCACCAGTCTAACTCCTGCTCACACTCCCTGATAGTTCTTAATTTCTCCACCTCCTCCTTGAGCTCTGCCAGCAGGCTGATCAGGTCTTCCACCTGCTCGCATCTCACGCAGGCAGTATCTCTGTCACAATCCATTGGCAGCAACAGGTTCAAGCATGACCTGCAGCCAGAGATCTGAGCAGCCACATCTTTGGGCAGGCACTAGGTCTGGGGTGCCACAGTCTTCTTGGCAAGCATTTTAGCAAGCGTTTTAGCGCTTGCCGCCTTGTGGTGACCATGGCTGGGTTTGCTGTCCGAGATGTAGCCAGTAGGTGAGCTGGTCTCTGGAGTGGGGAGGGATCCTCTGCCCTCCCTGCTCACCCTGACTGTGTGAACTGCTGTGCAAACTGCTGTACCACAAAAATAAATAAATAAATAAATAAAAAATTCTTAATAAGCAGCATTGTTAACAAAGCAGTACTGTTGCTCAAAATAAGAACCATATGGGATAAACAAGAGAGGTCCATTATAGGAAGGACCTTCTATAAATAAAGTAAAGAGAGGAGAGCAGGGAAACACAGAGAATAATCAAATTGAATTTAAAAAAAAAAAAAAAAAGCAACAGACCAATCCAACCACAGCTTGTGGAAAGAAGGGAAGAAGGGATTAGTACAGAAAAGTCATAAAAAAACTCTTATTTCCTTCTTAAATTTAACTACAGTGAAGTTAGGGACTTCTTATTGGCAACAACAGATGAGTCCAACAACTTCTCAGAATCTGGAAGGGCCTTTCTAATTTATTCATTCCATTCAAAACTGTGAGAATGCCTTAGGTTTACCATAAACAAGACAAAGATATTAGTTTCAATTATAAGCTTCTCCCTAGATATTGTTTTCTAGAACCAAATTACTATTGGATTCTCAGCTATAAACAAAAGAGCAAAATACTTGCAGAGCCAAAAAGAGTTCTTCTGCAAACTCCTACTAAGAAGCCTTCTTGTGTGATGACTCATTTGCATGATCTATTCAGAGATGCATACAAATAAAATGCATTGTTGGCTTTTTTGGCCTCTCTCTTTCTATTTATTTTTTTTCCTTTCCTGTTTTAACTGACCAGAAGCATCTTATGTGATATTGATGAGAGACAGAAGTGTAGCACTCTTGTGAGAACTGAATAAAAACTTGGTGGTACTTACTGAAAAACAATACAGCTTGGGCCCTCATACTCAGTGAATGTTGATAACAGAGGCCACTTCGAACAGATAAAGCTACATTAGTGTTTTTAAATCTGTCCACGGGAATATGTTCATCTGGAACAATGATTGCAGAGGTAAAATCAGATGAATCTTGCTTTCAGAATGAAATTACTGAATGAAGAGAACAGATTTGAAAAAAAAAAATTTTTTTTTTTTTTTTTAAACCAATACAGGATTGCTGAAAATAGAGGTTCAACAGTGTGGATGCTATACATCTAATTTTTCAAAATGTAACTTTCTAAAACAGGAGTTTTTTCAAATAAAGGAATATTATTTTCTGTATACAAACATATAAATTGTTAATATCAATTAGGTTTATTAGTTACACAGGGATGTTAATTATTTCTTCTTTATATTATTCAATCTGAGTTTAGTTCTAATTTTTAGAAGGAAATTTCAGAGTCTTTTATAGGTCTTGAATTTTTCTTGTGGCAGGTTTTTTAATAAGAAAAACACGCTTTTTCAAATCAATATATAAATCATGGTTAAAGAAAAAAATGTATATATTTACTTAGGGCATATGATTATTTTAATTATACAAACAACAAGAAAATTTTATTCTCCTTCTTTTTTTCTATATAATCTTTTATTAATAGCGACCTGTCACTGCCTCAGGTTCTTCATACTGTTAAAATTCATTGTCGGGCAACTCAAGATAAATATAAAAAAAATAAAAAAATAAATTTAAGTAAATTTAAATAAATTTAATTTGAATTTAAATAATTTAATCAAGTAAATCTGGCGGTTTTCCTGCACTGAAAATTGATGACATCATATCTCTTTGCCACTATTTATTAATTAAGATATTGATTAAGATATACAGAGTGACAGAGGTTAGAAAACGGACATAGTCACCAGATTGTTTGGTTGAAGATGGGATTTGACTGAAAATATCCATTATTACTTGAACTGGACCAAAAGAAACTGTTTCACTTCCTGCTCTCCCAAGATGCAACAGAAAATTATACATACTAGTAATCCATTGATTTTATTTTTTTAATTTTGCCAAACGTATTTCTTTATTATTAAAGGTATGTTCCAACACGACAAAACAATGAAGTTCCAAAGTCATTCCAAAATAAGTTGTCAATTTTTTCCTTTCCAAATAGATATTCTAGACATATATATCATTCAAAAAGATAACAAATTATTTTATTTCTTTTTATTTATTTATTTACAAAATAGAAAATTATTTCCCACTATTTTCATACAAAATTCTTGACCTCTACATCCATATGTGTATCTGATTTCTAGCCCTATTTCACTTTCCATAGTAACGTTGCCTGGTATTCCCTTTAACTGGAGATGGCTAATGTGATTGGCCATGAGTAGAAATAAGAAGCTGACAACTCATCAAAAAAAAAAAAAAAATCATTATTTAATTTTCCCAGTTTCCTGGCTTTAGTGAGATTGGTGAAAATTCCCTGAAAAAATGAATCAAAAATCTGATATTCTGTTGTTATCTCAGGGATTCAAGAGTTAACACTGAAAAATGTTTTTTATATTAATTTATAAAACACACCAGAGGCTTTCACATTCTCTGCTGTGATTTCTACCTCTAATTTGCCATTAGCCTTCAGAACAGAATTACCAAACATTAACAACTTTATGAACTCAGAAACTTAATTCTAAGCTTTCATATATATCAGTTAGAGTAAATATCAGTCTGACAAAATTACTGACAATCATATCTGAAAATAGAACTATAAAGGTTAAACCAGAATTGTATTTATGCACACAAAACAAACAAACAAACAAACAAACAAACTTCTTGAAGAATTTCGTGTTCTATTAAGACGGAAATGTGAAGGCAGTCTTTCATAATGATCCATCTTCATTAGTTCCTAGAAGGAATATATGACATTCACAGTCCCAAATGCCTAAAATGGGACTATGAAACAGTAACAGTGAAGCTGTTTTTCCAATAACATTTTTAAAAAGAGACATGCACAAACAAGAGTGTTTGACAGAATTTTTTTTACCTTCAACAATCCATAAATGTACTTCAGCAACAGCTCTAGCCACACAGCCCAGGCCTGAGAAGGCAATGACATGGACTGGGAGAATGAAGGACCACTCACTGTAGGAGAAGAATAGGCTTGAGAGCAGCTAAGGAACCTAAAGGTACACAAGTCCTGAGGTTCCTCGAGTGCAGAGAGGACAGCTTCCTGACTCAGCTGGTTAGTGAGCCTACCAGAGGGAGTGTCTCTGTTCTATCTGCTGTTCACGAACAGAGAAGGACTGGTGGGAGATGTGGTGGTAGGGAGCTGTCTTGGGCAGAGTGACCATGACATGGTAGAGTTCTCTGTTCTTGGTGAAGTCAGGAGGGGCGTTAGTAAAATTGTTACCTTGGACTTCTGGAGGGCAGACTTTGAATTGTTCAGGACGCTGGTAGGGAAGGTCCCTCAGGACTCAGTCCAGAAGGGCAGAGGGGTCCAGGAAGGCTGGACACTTCTCAAGAAGGAAGCCTTAAAGGTGTAGGAGCAGGCTATCCCCATGTGCCATAAGATGAACCGGCAGGGAAGAAGACCAGCATGGCTGAACAGGGAACTTTTGCTGAGTATTTGGGAGAAAAAGAGAGTTTATGTCCAGTGGAAGAAGGAGCAGGCAACTCAGGGAGAGTACAAGGAAGTTGCCAGCATATGCAGAGAAAAAATTAGGAAGGCCAAAGTCCAGTACAAGCTCAACCTGGGCACTATGGTCAAGGATAAAAAAATGTTTTTATAAATATATTAATGGCAAGAGGAGGGCCAAGGAGAATCTCCATCCTTTACAGGATGCGGGGGGGTTTGGGGGGGGAGTGGGTGGGGAGGAACATGACTGCTCATGATAAGGAGAAAGCTGAAAGCTGAGGTTCTTAATGTCTTCTTTACATCTGTCTTTAGTAGTCAGATCACTTATCCTAAGGGTATTCAGCCTCCCGACTTGGAAGTCTGGGACGAGGAGCAGAAGATACCCCCCTACATTTCAGATGGAAACAGTTGGGAACAGTTAGAGACCTGCTGCTACAGTTAGAGACCTGGACTGTCACAAGTCCGTGTGGCCAGGTAAGATCCACCTGAGGGTGCAGAGGGAGCTGGCAGATGTAATCGTGAAGCCGCTTTCCATCATCTATCAGTGTTCACGGTCATCCAGAGAGGTCCCAGATGACTGGAGACTTGCTAATGTGACACCCATCTACAAGAAGGGTTGTAAGGAGGACCAGGGGAACTACAGGCCTTTTGACCTGGCCTCAGTGCCAGGAAAAGTGATGGAACAGGTCATCTTGAATGCAATCACGCAATGTATGTGGGATCAATGGGGGATCTGGCCCAATCAACATGGGTTCCTGAAAGGCAAATTCTGCCTGACCAACTTCATCTCCTTCTATGACCAGGTGACTCACCGGGTGGATGAGGGAAAGCCTGGTGACATAGTCTACTAGACTTCACTAAAGCCCTTTGACATGTTCTCCCATAGTATTCTCCTGGAGAAGCTGTCAGTTCATGGCTTGGACGGGTACACACTTTACTGGGTTAAAAACTGGCTGGCCGGCTGGGCCCAGAGTGTGGATGTGAATGGAGTGAAATCCAGCTGTCGACCAGTCACTAGTGGTGTTCCCCAGGGGCTGGTGTTAGGGCCCATCCTCTTTAATATCTTTATTGATGACTTGGATGAGGGAATTGAGTGCACCCTCAATAAGGTGGGAAGGTAGGAAGGCCCTGCAGAGGGACCTGGACAGGATGGGTCAATGGGCAGAAGGCAATGCAAAGTGGTTCAACATGGGCAAGTGCCGGCTCCTGCACTTTGGCCACAACAACCCCATGCACTGCTACAGGCTTGGGGGAGAGTGGCTCAAAAGCAGTGCAGAGGAAAAGGATCTGGGGTTGCTGATGGATGCTTGCCTGAACATGAGCCAGCAGTGTGCCCAGGTGACCAAGAAGGCCAATGGCATCCTGGCTTGTATCAGGTATACCGTAGCCAGCAAGACCAGGGAGGTGATCGTCCCCCTGTACTTAACTCTGGTGAGGCCGCACCTCGAGTATTGTGTTCAGTTTTGGGTCCCTAACTACAAGAAGGACATTGAGGCCCTGGAGCATGTCCAGAGTAGGGTTATGAAGCTGGTGAAAGGCCTGGAAGACATGTTCTATGAGGAGCAGCTGAAGGAACTGGGGTTGTTTAGTCTGGAGAAGAGAAGTCTCAGGGGAGACCTTATTGCTCTCTACAGCTAGCTCAGAGGAAGGTGCAGGGAGGACGGCCCCTTCTCACAGGTAACTAGTGAAAGGAACAAAGGGAATGGCCTCACATTGCACCAGGGGAAGTTTAGGTTAGAAATTAGGAGACATTTCTTCTCAGAAAGTGTAGTCAGGCATTGGAACAGGTTTTCCAGGGAAGTCGTGGAGTCACCATCATTGGGGTTGTTTAAGGAGTGGTTGGATGTGGTTCTTAGGGATATGTTTTAGTGGGTGACATTGGTATTAGGGTGATGGTTGGACCAGTTGGTCTTGAAGATCTTTTCCAACCTTAATGATTCTATCATTCTGTGACTCTAAGTCCATGAGACCTGATGAGATCTGCAGGTGCTGAAGGAACTGGCGAATGTAGTTTTTAAGCCAGTATCAATTGGATTTGAGAAGTTGTGGCAGTGCAGTGAAGTTCCCACTGACTAGAAGAAGGGAAACATAACCCCCAGTATTAAAAAGAGTTAGAAGGAAGACCCAGGAAACTACAGACCAGTCACTCTCAACTCTATGCCTGGCAAGATCATGGAACAAATCCTCTTGGAAACAATGCTGAGGCACATGGGAAACAAGGAGGTGATTGGTGACAGCCAACATAGCTTCACTAAGGGCAGATTGAGCATGACGGATCTGGTGGCCTTCTATAACAAGGTTATAGCATTGGTGGATAAGGGAAGAAAAGTGATGTCATCTCCCTGGACTTGTGCAAAGCATGTGACACTGTTCCCCACGATATCCCTGTCTCCAAATTGGAAAGACATGGATTTGATGGATGGACTGCTCAGTGGGTGAGGAATTGGCTGGATCGTTGCACTCAAAGCATTGTGGTCAATGGCTGCATTGTGGTCAATGTCCATGTGGACAGTAATGAGTGGTGTTTTCAGGGGCCGGTCTTGGGACTGGCGCTGTTTAACATCTTTGTTGATGACATGGACAGTGGGATTGAGTGCACCCTCAGCAAATTTGCCAATGACACCAAGTTCTGTGGTGTGGCTGACATATTGTAGAGAACGGATACCATCCAGAGGGACCTGGACAGGCTTGAGAAGTGGGCCTGTGAGAACCTCATGAAGTTCAGCAAGCAGCAAGGCCAAGTGCAAGGTCCCAAGCACAAAAGGTCCCAAGCACAAATACAGGCTGGGCAGAAAATGGATTGAGAGCAGCTCTGAGGAGAGGGACCTGACAGATGAGAAGCTCAACGTGAACTGGCAATGCGTGCTTGCAGCCCAGAAAGGCAACTGTATCCTGGGCTCCATTAAAAGAAGAGTGGCCAGTAGGTCAAGAGAGGTGACTCTCCCCCTCTACTCTGCTCTTGCGAGACCTCAGCTGGAGCACTGTGTTCAGCTCTGGGGCCCCCAGCACAAGAAATACACGAACATATTACAGTGATTCCAGAGGAGGGCCACAAAGATCATCATAGGGCTGGAGCATCACTCCTATGAAGATAGGTTGAGAGAGCTGAGGTTGTTCAGCCTGGAAAAGAGAAGGCCCTGGGGGACCTTACAATGGCTTTCCACTACATAAAGGGAGTCTATGGGAAAGGGGGTGAGGGACTCCAGGGGTCAGTACTGGGTCAAGTGCTGTTCAGTTTATTCATCAATGACCTGGATGATGGAACGGAGTGCACCCTCACCAAGCTTGCTGATGACACAAAGCTCAGAGGAGTGGCTGATACCCCAGAGGGCTGTGCCGCCATTCAGAGGGACGTGGACAGTCAGAGAGATGTGCCTGAGAGGAACCTCATGAAGTTCAACAAGGCAAGTGCAGGGTCCTTCACCTAGGGAGGAATAACCCCAAGCACCAGTACAGGCTGGACTACAGCTCTGCAGAGAAGGACCTGGGAGTCCTGGTGGACAGCTGGCTGACCATGGGTCAGTAATGTGCCCTCGTGGCCAAGAAGGCCAAAAGTATCCTGGGTTGCATTTGGAATAGTGTTGCCAGCAGGTTAAGGGAGATGATCCTCCTTCTCTACTCAGGCCTGGTGATGACACACCTGGAGTACATACTTCCCACTGGAGTATGGCCTTCGCAGTATAAGAGGGACATAGAAGTACTGGAGTGAGTCCAGAGGAGGGCTATGGAGATGATTAGAGGACTGGATCACCTGTCATACAATGACATGTTGAAAGAACTGGGCCTGTTTAGCCTGGAAAAGAGATTCATAGGATCATATTCTTACACACATGTATATTATTCCTGTGAATTATGACATGAACTACTCAATAAAAGAAGCACACGTGTCTGCAGGACCAGAGCTAAAGTTTGCAATATTCAGTAACAAAGTTCATTAACTATTGTTGCATTGCTCTTGGTTATGTCTTTGTAAACTGTGAAATATTTTTTTATTGATATTTTTGCCTTAAGACCACAGCAATGATATAAATATTCTTATCAGAAGCAATACACACACACACACATATTATAAATACATATATACATATATAAATTTACCGGCAATCATATCTGAAACTAGAACCAGAAAGGTAAAATCAGCATGTTATGTATATGTATATAAAAAAAAAAAAAAAAAAAAAAAAAAACTGCCTTCTCTATCTTGAAGCATTCCTTAGCTTTAATTTTAACCAATGGTATGTTAGGATTGTATATATAGTATGTATATATGTAGTCATACATACAATCTTTAATATATTTTTATATATATACATCAAATAAAAAGTCTGTGGCTGACTGTAATCAATCACCTCACTGTTATCATGTAATATTCTGATAACTATTCGGGAGAGAGTGATACAGGTATATTTTAATATACCTATAAGTGCAGGTTTCAGTCTTCATTAAATTTGGCAGAATTAAACTTACTTGCAACACAAGACCAAATAGTAATGACACTTAATAGTGATAATGTAAAATTTTCATTAAATAACATATAGCATTTCAATTTCATATTATGGGGGGTTGCTCTTTCTTTCTTTCTTTCTTTCTTTCTTTCTTTCTTTCTTTCTTTTCTTTCTTTCTCTCTCTCTCTTTCTTTTCCTTCCTTCCTTCCTTCCTTCCTTCCTTCCTTCCTTCCTTCCTTCCTTCCTTCCTTCCCTCCTTCCTTTCTCTCTTTCTCTTTCTCTTTCTCTTTCTCTTTCTCTTTCTCTTTCTCTTTCTCTTTCTCTTTCTCTTTCTCTTTCTCTTTCTCTTTCTCTTTCTTTCTCTTTCTCTTTCTCTTTCTCTTTCTCTTTCTCTCTTTCTCTCTTTCTGTCTTTCTCTCTCTCTCTCTCTTTCTCTCTCTTTCTCTCTTTCTTTCTCTCTTTCTCTCTCTCTCTCTTTCTCTCTTTCTCTCTCTCTTTCTCTCTCTCTCTCTCTCTTTCTCTCTTTCTTTCTTTCTCTTTCTCTCTCTTTCTCTCTCTCTTTCTCTCTCTCTCTCTCTCTTTCTCTCTTTCTTTCTTTCTCTTTCTCTCTCTTTCTCTCTCTCTTTCTCTCTCTCTTTCTCTCTTTCTCTTTCTCTCTTTCTTTCTTTCTCTTTCTCTCTCTTTCTCTCTCTCTTTCTCTCTTTCTCTCTTTCTTTCTTTCTTTCTCTTTCTCTCTTTCTCTCTTTCTCTCTCTTTCTTTCTCTTTCTTTTTTTTTATTTCTCTCTTTCTCTCTTTCTCTCTTTCTTTCTTTCTCTCTTTCTTTCTCTCCTTCTCTCTTTCTCTCTTTCTTTCTTTTCTCTTTCTTTCTTTCCCTTGACTGCTATGGTAATGTTTAAACAAACAAACAAACAAACAAACAAAATCAATTTAAATAATCCTCTGATAACCTTTATCATTTTCAACACCAACTTTGCCTTGTAAATTCTTACTGTTTTTATGTATATCTGTCAATTCCATGCACAATGGGAGATCTGCCTAGCTCAGCTAACCTAGTATATATGCAATTAGCTAAGACACAGAGTGGTACCTGTGCTGAGTAGCCAATTTCCTTCTCCTGTTGTGTTAATAATCCTCACATAATTGTAAAGTAGTGGGTCAAAGTAGTTCTACTTCAGTGCATGGAGAATACCAGTTGCCTGCTTAATGTGTTATTACCATGAAGCAAATTCCAGAGATTTATAACCTTGTTTACTAACTTCTTATCCCACCCAATAATTGAAAAGGATTCAATTCTTCATTGAAAATAAAATACACAATGGTATTACAGATTTTATTTGTAACCTTGGTAACAAATATTCCCTTTACAATAATGTCAGATATGGATTACTTTGTTTTATTTATTTATTTTTATTATTATTATTATTTTTTAAATGATTGCTAAAGGTTTTAATAAGTCTGTAAATAAGGCGAATTTGGCACCATGTCTTCAACATGAACATTTTAAACTGGGGGTCTGTAGTAAAGGACAATTCCACTTATTGATAATAATGGGATTGTGTAAGAGAAAACTGCAGGAACATTTATTTTATTCTTTTTTTTTTTTTCATCCCATACCTAATCATGCCCAAATCATTGCCACTTGCAGTAAATAATACTGTTTCTAAAGTGTGCTGCAGTGTTACGTTTTTCAGAATTTCCTGTGAAATTCTTGAAACATCCACACATGTATTAAAGCAGCCCAATAGGCCAAATTAACATGGATTTTGGAATCATTGATATCCCATGTTTAGAGCTGATCGAGCAAATTGCATCAAAAGACTTATTAAAATCTTCACCCTTTTCAGAAATATTTTAGTTTTAATTGAGTGTCATTCTCCAACAGAAAAAAGTACTGCAATGGAAACTGTTTTGTGTATTTTTAATTTTTATCCAGTCTTTAAAATGACAATCCCAAACCCTAAAAGAGACATTTTAATGCATTGTCATCAACAAATTTTATCCTAAGTTTCAGCTGCTAAAGCCATCTACCTGAAGAGGTCACTTGCTGTGAAATTTAAAAATTGAAAGCAAATATTCTGGATTTTATCAGTATCTTTTATAGGTAGGGTGTTTTAAGTCAGTCTCTAGCTTCAGTTAAGGGAAAGTACTGAGCTCACAGTGATTCACTGGACTGTAAAGTAGCTTTCCTGAGTCCGAAAGAACCAGAAACAAACACACAAAATATTTTTTTTTTCTACATTAAATTTAGGCTATGTCTTCTCTGTGGTGAAATTTCATACAAACTAATATTTAACATGACAAACATGGGAATATGTTATGTGCTGATCCCTGCTTGAGTGTGGCAGCATGAGAAGATGACCTTCCAAAATCAGCCATTCTGTGATTCTGTAATTTGGCAGAAATTTCAAGAGAAAAAATATTTGTGTAGGCAAAACAACATAGAAAGATGTTCTATTATAAATCCATAAGTATTGCTGCAGAAATAAATTAATTTTAATGAGCTATTAAGTCACTACATACTAAGTTTAAAGTTGTAAAAGATTAAGTTTTACCAGCTGTAAAAGTTATGAGTTATAAGGAATTCCTAGTATTAAGCAACACATCAAAGGGGCCTCTGGACAGAAACCCATTTCAAAAGAGACATGAAGTCTAACAAGATAATGAATCTGTTTGCTGGGAAATGTTATGATTCAAACTAAGCATTTCAAAGGAATTCAGAGTGGGCAATCAAGCCTTTGAAGTATCTAGAGGTAACAACTGAAGATTTCCATTTCAAAGGGTATATATCAGGGTCAGGATGGACCTATGCAGGTAGAACACAAGCTGTTAATTTAAACACCAGTGAACAACTTATATAGGGTTAACTAAAGCCGTTCATTTATTCATCCTGCAACCTTAATCCTTTGCAATCCTACATATTATTGTGAAGCACTGAAGAACTATATATTTTAGTGGATGTACAATTACAAATTAAATAAGAAGAAGAAGAAGAAGAAGAAGAAGAAGAAGAAGAAGAAGAAGAAGAAGAAGAAGAAGAAGAAGAATACTTTAAAAAGATAAGCTAGAGCTCAAGAACCAAATATTCAAAACCTAACAAATCTTAGAATTGAGATTGCGTATTAAATCTTCATTATTTTCCAATAGTACCTAGTGTATGTGCACATTTTGAGCTCCGAAAGACACAGATTTTATGGATAGAAATGAAGAGAACAAATTCTGTAATCAAAGATTTGGACATACATGGGTACAAGAAGAAGTAAAGTCACAAAAAATCTTGGTTAGGTAATGTAGTGCTTCTAACAGCTGAGTACTTCTATAACCTAAATGCAAATCACTTAATAGAACTATTTCACATACATGCTCTTCACAAAAATGCACTGCTGGAAAACAGAAACCAACTGCATTATGTGGCTACTGGAGAGAATGTTACTTCCGTATGGTACAGGACTACCTGTGCTGTCTCAGAGGACCATATACTTACTCAGCCAACATGGGTTCATGAGGGGTAGGTCCTGCCTAACAAGTTTGATTTCCTTTTATGATAAGATCACCATCTAGTCGATCAAGGGAAACCAGCTGATGTGATCTTTTTGGACTTCAGCAAAGCCTTTGACACAGTTTCCCATAGGATCCTACTGGACAAAATGTCCAGCATACAGCTAAACAAAAACATCCTGTGATGGGTGAGCAATTGGCTGACGGGCAGAGCTCAAAGGGTTGTGGTAAATGGGGCCACATCAGGCTGGTGGATGGTCTATAGTGGGGTCCCTCAAGACTTCATTTTAGAGCCAGTCCTCTTCAATGTTTTTATAAATGATTTGGATGTAGGACTAGAAGGTGTTTTGAGCAAATTTGCCAACGACACCAAACTTGGAAGAGTTGTAGACTCGGTTGAGCATGGAAAGGCCTTGCAAAGAGATCTGGACAGACTGGAGAGCTGGGCGATCACCAACCACATGAAGTTTAACAAAAGCAAGTGCTGGGTCCTGCACCTGGGACGGGGCAACCTTGGCTGTACATACAGACTGGGCGACGAGATGCTGGAGAGCAGCCCCACAGAGAGGGATCTGGGCGTTGTGGTTGACAGCAAGTTCAATATTAGCCAGCAGTGTGCTCTGGCAGCCAGGAGGGTCAACCGTATCCTGGGGTGCATCAAACATGGCATTGCTAGTCGGTCGAGGGAAGTGATTGTCCCGCTCTACTCTGCGCTGGTGTGGCCTCACCTCGAGTACTGTGTGCAGTTCTGGGCATCACAGTACAAAAAGGATGTAAAACTATTAGAGAGTGTCCAGAGGAGGGCAACGAAGATGGTGAAGGGCCTAGACATATGAGGAGCGGCTGAGGTCACTTGGCCTGTTCAGCCTGGAGAAGAGGAGGCTGAGGGGAGACCTCATTGCAGTCTAAAGCTTCCTCACAAGTGGGAGTGGACGGGCAGGCACCAACCTATTCTCATTAATCATCAGTGATAGGACCCACAGAAATGGTGTCAGGCTGAGGCAGGAGAGGTTTAGGCTAGACATCAGGAAGAGGTTCTTCACCGAGAGGGTGGTCGCACACTGGAATAGGCTCACAAGGGAAGTAGTCATAACACCAAGCCTGTGGGAGTTTAAGAAGCATTTGGACTGTGCACTTAGTCACATGGCCTAAAATTTTGGGTAGACCTCTGTGGTACCAGGAGTTGGACTCAATGAGTCCCTTCCAACTTGGGATATTCTATGATTCTATGATTCAATCACTCACCCACCTTCACACACACTCATTCCTCTTTCTCAACAATGAAAGACAACTCTTACATTGTGCAATGTTCTTGAGGGATGGGGTAGTAGTGCATGGGGAGCAACTTGATGAACGTGAGGATCTTTCTTTGCAGACACATAACTTCACCTGCTCTCAGTGCATCACATGGTGCTAGGTTTGGCTAGCCTAAAAGTTGGCTCACACTTAGTTTGTCTTATGTATCTGTGTTCTGAATAATCTTTGTTTTGTTTTGTTTCTGAATTTTTAATTTTCCTCAAAGAATTCTCATATTTTCTAAATCTAAGTTCATCAAGACCAACAGAAGTAGGAGGTGAGAAAGACATATTTTGACTGAGATGTGAAGGCATGAATACATTTTAAAAGAATTAATTTTCTTGTATGTTTTAAATCACATATCCGTATTAAGCTGCTTTAGAAGAAGTGGCAGTATTCAAACAATACTGGTGTAACTGCGATTGTTACCATTGGCAAAAATACATATTTGCTTTTGCTAGAAAGATTTTTCATAGGTCATTACATTTGGATAAAGAGCAAAACCATGGAGCAAGGTACTTCACAATAGACCTCTTGTTGAGTTAGTTATTTCCTTAGGATTAGAAACCGGTAGTCTCCAAAGATGATACTGAAGTCAAAGTATATGTTCAATAAATAAAATTAACTGTCATAAAATTCTTTGATTGAAGAGAATCTGATGCAGTAAAATTAAAATATGTTCTACGTATGTATGTGTGCACCAAAAGAGAGATCATTTAGCAAAAGAAAAAAAAAAAAAGTTAATATAAAAGAGAAGTACAACAAAATTATCCTCTTTAATTCCTTTCTTTAATCCCTGTTGCAACAAGTAATTCAGACATCTGATAGAAGAAGATATATGCCAGATAATTAAAAGAAAAAGAGGTCAGTTTTCACTCTCGGCCTTGCAACTGAACATTCTCCCTGAGTGTGCTTGCTCATAATCTTCTCAGTTGTTAAGAGCCTTGTTTGTTTGTTTGTTTGTTTTTTAAAAAAAAAAAAAAAAAGATCATATATGAGGTGTGAGAACAACCACACTTAATGAAATTCTTCATTCAGAAGAAGGGTCTGTAGTTAGTATGAAAGTAAATGTTACTTCCCCACATTTACTCCTCATTCTCCTTATTACCCCCTTATTGTCAAAGGAAGTGGTTTTGTTTGCTTGCTTTTTTGTTTGTTTGTTTGTTTGTTTTCCAGTTTGGATTTCAACAATCCTTTCTCATAGATCAGTCAGAAGAATAACTAGTAGTAAATATGGAAAAGAGTATATAGACAATACAGACATTCAGTAATGATCCTCTGGTTATGCATTCACAGCTTCCAGATCTCTGTCAACAACCGTACAAGTAGTACTACAGAGTAGTACTTACTTGTCTGAGAAGACAAGTACCAGGTTAGGAAACCTAAAAAGCCTGTTAGAATTAAATTTGACCAGGGATGCCAAGGAAAACAAGAAACGCTTCTATAGGTACCTCAGTGGTAAAAAGGAAAACTAAGGAAATCGTGGTCTCTCTCTGGAAGGAAACGGGAGTCCTGGTCAACTGGAATATCGAAAAAGCTGAGATACTCAATGACTTTTTTGCCTCAGTCTTTACCAACAATAGCTCTAGCCACATAGCCCAAGCCCGAGAAGGCAAAGGCACAGACTGAGAAAAAGAAAAACTGCCCACTGTAGGAAAAGATCAGGCTCATGATCAGCTAAGGAACCTAAAGGTGCACAATTCCATGGGACCTGATGAGATAAATAAATTCATGAGATCCCCTCTGAGCCTTCTTATCTCTAGGTCAAAACGTCCCAGCTCTCTCAACTTTTTTTCATGTGAAATTGTCTAAAATAACAACAATGAATGACAAAACTATAAGTTACATTGAAAAGACATAATGAATAGTTGTTAATAAAAGCAACATCAATTAGCTGAACATAGAGAATTTTCAAAGTGTTACAATATACATAATTGAACATTATGTGCAATATAGGTCAAATGTTTTTAGTAATTAGTATATCAGAATTGTTAAAGCATGCCCTTTTAATGGGTCTATCATGTACATTCCAAGCTCTCTGCAAATACTACTGCTGTCCTTATGTTTTGCGATCTCTCCTCTGAACTGAGCTCTTGCAACAGCCTCTGAGAGTACTGTGGAAAGAGAGATGTAGTGTAACCAGGAATTCTGGTTAAGAGAGGAAAATGAGAGGCTTATGCATCTAAAGTCTGTCTATAAATTAATAAGTAAATAATATAATAAATTATATTATTTTATATTTATATTATTTATATTATTTATATTATATATATTATATTATATATATTATTTATATATAAATCAATATATGAATATAGATTATATTTATATTATTTATATTATTATTAATTATAGAAAAATAAATAAATAAATAAATAAGCTCGTATGCACAAGATTAGGTGTCCAGCTATTCCAAAAATAAACACAAACTACTTCTTCAGATATGTAGCAACAATAGCTTAAACTTTTGGATAATTTTGTGAAGTTTCAAGACATTTCTGTGTAGGAATGTAGTGTCTATATATGTTATAAAACTACTGGGTGTTTTTAAGGTACAAGCAGAAGAAGAATCTGATTGGAAGAATTCACTTTTGGATGAAACAGAACCGATGTGAAATTTTTATAACTGTGGCCCATAATAAATTATACTTACACAATTTATGTCAACAAGTAAATTAATTCACTTCCTGTCCTTATTTAAAATAAACTGAAGTCATTAAGCCCAAAGGACAAATCTCTTGACCACTCAGTTAATTTAATTTCCCCACATGAGGTCTTGTAGCAGGATAAATATGTAACCTATATCACATGGGCTACAGTCTAAAGAACCCATAGCAACAGTTCTTGAAATTGGTTCATTGTACACTTCAAAAGAAATAATCTGAGAGCTGATTTATTTTTTCCTGTTTACTAAGCAGAAAGTTCTAACCTGTATAATATGCCAAGATATTATGAACTTTCATAACTTCAGTCAATTTGAGCAATTACTTCAATATAATTTTGCATGACTTTCCATTCTCTTTTTTTCCTATCCAGAAGGTCAAAATGGTCTAAGCTGTTCAAAGGAATGAGACATTAAATAAACAAAAATTAGACTTCTTCAGATAGTTCATTTCTGACAAATGTTGATGAACTGAAGTCTCATTACAGCAATCAAATCTGCCAGAGGACAGTATTGGAACCACAGCACACTTGGATTTTTAGTGGGATTTTTTTTAACTATTTGCAATAAGTTAACTTGGATATGTCTCAAACATTTTTAATAAAAAAAATTCACATACAAATTCACATACAAATTCACATTCAGAAATTTAATTATTATTACAGTTTATCTAAAGTAAGCTATTCTATTCCTGCTCTACAAAAAATAATAATAATAATAATAATAAATAAATGCAAAATTCATGCTCTAAATGAGAAAAATATATCCAAATAATACCTTTAAAACAAACTGTAAATTAAAAATATAATTCCTTTAACTAAATATTGGTTAAAGAGTGAATAATATCTGATTACTTTTGCTACTACATATTATGAAGAATTTAAATTAAGTTGTCATTTATAAAATGGTACAGGTAATATATATTCTTAACCAGCTTATTTTTTATTATTATTTTTTTTTTGTCTTATTCAGCTACCTATGACTTAAGAATGTTCCCCCCACATTTATTTTCGAGTATTTTTTTGGTTTTGAAGAAAATGAAACACAGTTCTAGCTAAGAATTCTGAACAGAGTAAGGGAAAGGCTGTTCCTACCTGCTTTTCCTGTCTTGTTTGAAGTCTCAAAACATAAAATGTACTGAAGATATCTTGTTGATTTTTTGGCTTGTGAGGTATCTCTTGGCATAAATTTAACTTAAATGCATGCTTTTGGATGTATATCCATTACGATCAAAAACCAAAGAAAGCAAACCAAGAATTTTGAAACAAAACATAAAAATAGACTATATACATCCTTTTTTGTTAGTTTATTTTCTTTTCTTCTCACTTTTAACCTAGGGCTAATTTTATTTATTCATTCATTCATTCATTCATTTTCATTCATTTATTCATTCAGTCATTCATTTATTTATGGTCATTAGTTACAGAAATTAAACTTTCTAGTTTTTCTGGGTTTACTCAAGTTAATTGAATGCAAACTCTCATTCATATGTTGCTTCAGTCTTAACGAATTATATTATTCTGTCTTTTCTAGTGAATAAATCTACATGTTCAATACTAAACAGAAAATATGAAAGCCATTTTATTGTCCTGGGTCAGAACTCTATCTGAGGAGGTTGCTCTGGACTTTGATATATTCCCCCATCATGAAGGAATCTGCTCAAATTGTTTGCTAGTTCTCACAATCACAAACTGTTTTTGCCGCCTCTCCTGATTACCATATGGGACAACATTGTCTATAATCCTTGGAACTGGCTATTTTTTTATATCCATTACCAAGTTTTTTATGGTTTTGTTTATTTTGTTTGTTTGTTAATTTATTCTGAATAGGGGGAACAAAAAATAACTAAGTTTAGTGAAGAGATACTTGTTATGTTTACCAAACCACTAGCCAAAATGTAAATTTGCCCAACCCCAGAAGTCTCCTAAACCACAAGAAGCTGAATAATCCAATCATGAAAGAGGAGAGAAGATGTTTACATGTTTAATATTAAGCTGAAAAACCTCTCCTTCACCACACATCCCAGTAAGAACAAGACTGCAAAAACAACTACTGAAAATTGAAAACTTAATTCTTAGCATTAAAATGAAGGACCCCCCGCTCAAAAAAAAAAAAAAAAAAAATAAAAGTCATGTGACATACATGCAGGAACCTTGCTTTCCAATCAGATTGAAATCAATCCCCATTTAAAAGCTTGACACTTACAAGCTTATGACTCACCACCTATCTGAATATGAATATACATGTTTTGCAAGGATGTTGCACAGTTATACACCAATATTGCTGAGATAACTAGAACCCAGAATGTAGAAGTTGGGTCTATCACAAACCTACTACAAGGTGTAAATTATTTTTTGTTTTCTAACATTTGGCTAAATCATTTAACCAGTTAGGTTTTTCTCCTGCAGCATCTAGGACTACTGTAAAAATGGCTATATTGGGTTTATGTGGCAAGGTTTTGGCAGTGGAGGGATGAGAGGAGCTGTGGGGTGGACTCTGTGAAAAGTCCAGAAGCTGCCCCTGGTTAGATAAGAGTCAGTTTCAGCTGGCTCCCAAAGGGTCTCACTGCTGGCCAAAGTGGACCCAAAGAGTGATGCTGGTTGTACTTCCATGAAAGCAGATTTAAGAAGGGGAAAAATAGTTGTGCAATAGCAGCTGGAGAAAGGAGTGAGAAAATGTAGAGAAAAACAATCCTTTGAACACCAAGGTCACTGAAGAAGGAGGAGCAGAAGATGTTCCAGGCACTGGAGCAGGACACACTCTGTGTGCTGGTCTGGCTGGGATGGAGTTAACTTTCCCTGCAGCAGCCCATACAGTGCTGTACTCTGCACTTGTAGCTAGAACAGCACTGGTGTCATACCAGTGTTTTGTTTATTGTTGCACGATACTGGCACAGCATCAGGACTCCCTCCAAGCCCCCAAGAGCCATCAGGCTGGGAGTGGGCAAGTGATGGGGAGAGGACATCACTAGGGCAGCTGACCTAAACTGACCAAAGGATATTTCATGCCAAATGATGTCACACTCAGCAATAAAAGGTGTGAAAGGGGAAGGAGAGAGGGGGGCTCTCATTGTGGAAGCATCTGTCCTCTGGAACAACCACTATATGTATTGAGGCCCTGCTTCAGGGCCCTGTTTGAGGCCAAACATAGCTCGTTAATGGGAAGTAGAGAGTAACTGCTTTTCTCCCTCTGTGCTTCTGTGGTGCCTTTGCTTTTTTTTTTTTTTTTTTTTTTTTTTTTTTTCCCTCTTCCTTTTCCCTTTAATTAAATCATCCTTGGCTCAAACCTTGAGCCCTTTGTGTCGTATTTTCTCCCCCTTCCCCTTTGAGGAGGGGGAGTGAGAGAGCAGCCATGGTGGAACTCGGCTTCCCACCCAAGTAAAACCACCACACCCTTGTAGCCTGTTGGGAGGACAATGGTGGAGCAGGCTGACCTCCTTCAATCAATGGAGGACCATGTTGGACAAGATATCCATGCTGCAGCCCATGGAGAAGCCCATGGTGGAGTAGGCTTCTGGCAGGATCAGCAGGCTGTAGAGAGGAGCCCAGAGTGGAGCAAGATGTCTGGTGGGAGCTGCTGCCTTTAGGGTCCCATGCTGGAGGAGTCCACTCCTGAAAGGTGGACCCCATGGTATATACCCCATGGACCCCCCTCCTCTACTGGAGCAGTTCTTGAAGAACTATAATCTCTGAGGTGTCTATATAGGATCAGTTCAGAAAGGACAGCATCTGGTGGGAGAGATCCCACACTGGAACAGGGGAACTGAGTGAGAAAGAATGAACAATGATGAGTATTATGGACTGACTGAAGCACTCATTCTCCATTCCCCTGTGCTGTTCAGGGAATTTAGAGGAAGGTGGGTTTAGCTTGCTTTTGGTTTTCACTGCTCTAGAGTGTTATTAAATGGCAATTAAATACATTAATCTTTCCCAAGCCTTTTTTTTTTTTTTTTTTTTACCAGTGCTGGTAACTGTTGTGTGATCTCCGTGTCTTTATCTTGAATCACAAGTTGTTTCATCATATTTTCTCCCTGTCCTGTTGAGGAGGGAGAGTGAGAGAACAGCTACATGGGCACTTGACAGTTAGCCGCAGTCAACTCACTATGGTGACATCTCTGTAATCTTCATGTTCATCATTCAGACCCTCTGTCTTGTCCATTTTGAAAACCAATGAGACTTACAGTGAAAAAATCTAACGACTACGGCTCCCTCTTCACAGGTCAGAAGTAAAATTTACATCGTCTGTTCCTCTATTTTATTATATAGTGACACAGAATAGAAAGACACAATCATATGTATCTCTGTGCGCAGTAATGTGGTGAATTTAGCTGAAGCTGTGAAACACAGACATGATTCTTCCTGCTGCTCACTGTTAAAGAAACAGATTCTTTACCATATAATGCTGGAGACCTCCTTCAGATATGAACAAGTTCACCTGAATGTATCAACATTTTGTGTGTGTGTGTGTGTGTGTGTGTGTGTGTGTGAATGAGGATTGCCTATCGATAAAAATGAAAATGGGAGAGGAAAGGATGCTCAAAAATATAAAATCAGCTATAAATCAGAAACCATTCACTAAGCCATTAAGTTGAATGCCTTTTTTTTTTTTTTCCTCTGACTTACTTAGGATGAAAATGCCACTGGCCCAGACTAATAAATTACTATAAATAAGTAATTACTGTAAATAAGTAATTACATAAAAAAGCACAAACTTGAAAAAATATTATGTTTGCAACAAAGTTTTTTGTGTGACTTCAAAATCCTTGACAAGCTACTGTTCTGTTAACATTCAAACCATTCATATTTTTAGTCATTATAACCTTTTTTTGATACATATAAATACATCTTATTAAATTTTCTGTGAACTTAAAAATCAAAGATTTTTGAAGACAAATTTTGCCTATAACATTGAAGTCATTAGAGTTATTCATATACAGGAAGTGAAGCACTTGCTTGAAGTAAGGTGAAGGCCTCAACATATTTACTGCAGAATTCCAAATTTTGAATTAAAGATGCTTAGTGTCATAAAATGCCATATGGAAAATTTCAATAATAATAACAATAATAAAAATAAAAGTAGGAATATTTTTTAGAAAAGCTTTTTATATGTTCATTTGTGCATTACTACCCCCCCTTCCCCTTCTATTTTATGGTGTTCCTTAAAGTTTATCTTCAGAAAAGCTATTAATGAATTTTGGCAGAGCTTCTTCAGTCAGTTTTCTGAAATAGTTGAGAGCCTAGTAGTGACATAAATAAGCAGCTGAGTTGAAAACGCGGCTTTGGTTCTTTTTACCAGGTGTACTAATGAATCAGTTTGATGGTGTGGATCACCCTAATGCATTCTTTCCTCTAATGCTGCTAACTTAGAAAGGCTAGTTTCGACCATTGGACCTTCATTTGCCATACTGACCAGCTGTCTGGAAAGCCAGATGTTTGAACAGAAAAATAAACAGATGACATAAATGAGATAAAAACTTTACAAAGAGTTTTATTTTTCCCTCCATGTACGTGGTCTTCTGTATGTTATAATGGTCAAAGCTTGGTACATCTGAAATTCTGAGGCTAAAAATATTTATCAGTGAAATCAGCCTCAAGCAGGCATACCAACATATTTAGTATTATTTAAATGATTATTCCATTACTTTATGTAAGACCTACACTGCTACAAAAGTATTTACACATTGCATTTGTACACTTTCAAACAAAGGTATTTTTGAGAGTCCAAAAGACTGAGATGGATTTTGCTGCTTTCACGTTTTACAATTAATATGGGTAACATGGGCATAGTGTTATGTTCTGACCCTATTACTATGACATTAATTAAAAGTTAAATAAGTTCTCATCAGATATGATTTGTCTAAGTCTAAATCACTTGTATTTTCTTTCTGAGAGGGTACGCATATACATTTTATAGGATAAAGGATACAGGAAGTCTCAAGGTTTCCTGAGCCTTGCTCAAGGTTTCTGTGGATTTTAAGGCTCAACATTTCTGTGGAAGTATTCGTTTATCATCTAATCTATATATGGTGTGGTAGACATAGCCACCTAATTTGAAAAGAATAACAAAAATTGCATGTGTTTAATCAGGTACATAATCATTGTACATAATTATACAGAAAATGTACACTAAATCTCTCTGATACTTGTTTAAACACCTAAATGGACATTATATCTTGTGAAACTCTAAGAATGACCTGTAACTTTACCTCCAGAATATCAGTATGATGAATGTGGTGAAAATAACTTCTAGACCTTGTGCTTTGTGGAACTGAGAACAAGATGGAACTGGGTGACAGGCAGCTGGTGTTGATACTGTTCTTCTGTGACAGCTGAGAACCTTTGTATGATTTATGAAGTATATTTTTAAGAGAGATTAACAGCTTGTCCTTTAACCAAATTTTTTAGACAAAAGCAAATGCTTAAGTATGAGTTTTTAGAGTTTGGACAGAAAGCTCAGGTTTAGGTATGAGTTGCATACAGTCTATGGCAACAGAGAAGGAGATGAACCTATGTTATTTCCTTAGCCCCACCGGAAATAGACACCACTAAAAGCAAGTGAAAAGAGAAACTACTCAGAAAAAAAAAAAAAAGGGTGGGGGGGGGGGGAGGTTACAGTAGTTTCAGGTGCTGCACAGGTACAAGCATGAGCCCACCAATATCCATGACAATTCTACACCAGTTGGGCTTTAGTTAAATGTATTATAGGGTAACTATTAATACCTGAAATTAGAACAACACCATAGCATCTTCCTTACCTAAAAAAAGTGAGACTTTTGCTCAATAGAGATATTTCAGTATTTGAAAGCTCTCAAAGAACAATAGATGGGAAACGGATTTTCCAGATGATTGCATAAAATTTTCAAAATCCTAATAAATGTTTAAGAAAGAGGACCATCTGTTCATTAAATTTATTTGACCTCTGAGTAGTAGATCTGGTATTGTCTGAATGTATTCAAATGTGATCAAATATATATGTTTTTTTTTTTTTTTTAAATTTGTAACAATAAAATCATTAAAAATGTAATAAAATTTAACAAAGAAATGTGTTTTAGAATGCTGAAATCAGTACCATTACCATTCTTTTCTTTATACAAAAAAGAAACCATCTAATTTTATTTTTACAGGTGAATATATGTAGCTACTGTATCAATGTTAAGTGCACTACGTTGTTTCTTTCTCTCCTTAGATCCAGTTAGTAAAACTGGCCAATATGTACGATGATGGAATGTGAGACATAGCTACAAATAAATAAATAAATAAAATTAAAAAACGGTGGGAATTTTCTGTACTAGTAAGTTCTGTGTCTTCATATTGCAAACAAAAAATGTCATGTAATTCTTTTCATTAACTTATCAGTCTCCATCATGCTTTGTTTTGGAAGTCTGTTCCAGAACTTTAGTCCTCTAATGACCAGAAACCTCAAATTTATTATTTAAATACAAAAAATTAATAAATAAAAATTAAAGCATTAAACAATAAATAATAAAGTAATAAATAATAATACATTTGTTCTTGTGATAACATTAAGCTTCAGATAAAAGTTTTGTTTTCTATGGACTTTAGAGCACTATTACATCTTTTCTTTCACTTCATTTTGCAAGGCTAGATAAGGAATACTGCTAATGTTACCTAGGAAATTTACTGTACAGTCAGCTAGTATAAGAATTTATCTTAAAATAGCTACTTTACAACATTTACTATGTGATCATCTCTATTGTGCAGTAAGGGACAATTTTTAGACACCTTATTCACTCTGAAGAGCATGATAAGTTAAAGTTTGAAAATGGTTCTCTCCTTAACGACTTCCTTCTTAGTCAGAACTGAAACTGTCTAGATAAGAAGCAGTGTAATGTGAGTAATGAAGAGTGATCAACATGATATCTTGCTATGAGTTTAGTAGGGAATATGAGATAGGCCAGTTTTTTTTTTTGGTGTTGTTGTTGTTTTTGTTGTTGTTTTGTTTGTTTGTTTGTTTGTTTGTTTGTTTTTGACATTAAAATATCCAATATTGTTCTAAGGCTAATTTTTAAGGAACTTACCTAGTACCATCTTGTCCCAGTGAAAGAAATCCTTTCAGGAACTTATCCACCTTTGAATTGTCTATCGATCATTCTCTTCTTCAGTTTGGTTAATAATTTCCCATGTGTATGGAATATTTCACTGAAGTCCATAAAGATCAGTAAAGACTTAATATGGAGCATACAGAAAGCTCAGCATATCTTAAGTAGCCAGAGAACCAAAAAAAAAAAAAAAAAAAAATCAAACCTACTGTAAGCAAATAAGGATCCTTTAAACAACAAAAGCCTGTTCCAAGCAAAGGAAAATCAAGAACATATACCCTGGTAATGCAAATGTCGAGTCACAATAGGAAGAGCAAAATATGATTTTGAGAATTAACTTTCTAAAACCATGACAACTAATAAAAAGCAGCATCTCAGAAGCAGGAAGTCTGCCACAAGGCTGATCAGGCGTGTGTGATTAAGGTGTAGAGGGAATATCAAAAAATATTGATCCACAGCAGGAAAGTCAAATCAATATTTTTGTGTCAGTATCCACTACAAAAGTGCTTACAGAAGTTTCCCAGCAGAGTCATTCTTCAGAGGGAACAAAGGATAGGTTTAATACTAATTTGTCAGTAGAATAGAATTTAGAATAAAATGGTTTAATGAACAGAAACTAATTGCAATAATGAGATGGCATTTTCGTCCAAGTGTTCCAGAGTAACTAAAATCTTAGACTGATATGATGTGGAACCCACCATTATCATTAATGTCTGTAACAACAGAACAGAAAATAGACAAAATGTGTCATCAGTTTTTAGAAAGGGATCTTTGCATGTTTCAGAAACCTACAAACCATTATTTCTGACCTCTGCAATGAACAAATTAGCAGTACAATTCCTGACAACAGTAAAGAATATGATTATCTGGATTATTATGCAATACCAGGGGAAAAATTCAACAAGATTTTTCACAACCTAAAGCATTGTCTGAATATTAAGTATCCCAGTGTTCTCAGTAAAAGAATAAAACTTATGTGGATCAGTGATAGTGAAATTTATTCAAAATAATAAAATGTAGAAAGGAAAGTAAATGGTAAGGCTACAAAATGTGTTGATTGTAAATAAGATAACCCAAGTGAATGCTGACTATGAAGAGTTACAGAAGGATCTTCCTATTGAAATTAAATGTCAAGAAAAAGCCTTTGTCAACACAAAGCAATTTACATGGAAAAATAACCCTAAGTGCACTAAGACAAAGATAGCTTATTACTACAACCCCCCACCCCCCCAAAAAAAAAGTCATAGTAGATCGTTCTATGAAACTGTTGATTCAAACTTTAGCGACATCTAAAATATCATATAGAATACTTGCAAGAAATAGAGAATTGAAAATAAATTAGAACTCTATATCAGTCTGCTACTATAGAAATTCACATTTAAAATACATGTAGTATACATGTAGTTCAGATCATTCCATCTAAAACAGACTCAGACAAAACTAGAAAAGCACAGAGAACTGACTATGGCTATAACTCAGAAGTAATTTACACTTCCTTGCCTTCATTCCCATTAGCCATTACTTTGTTCTTCACAACAGAGCTTCATCCATATGGAAAAACAAAGGTAAAACCCTCATGAAATTTTATGTCATGACTGGATTACAGCTTTGTAGGAATGGTTCAGTGAAATGAGACACTGGGTTGTCCCAGCTGCTCTGGGATGACATCTCAGTATTTTTGCAGAGTGCTTCTGTGATCAATGATCAGTACATCACTGGGTAGGCAAAATATAAGAGAAGCCAGCAATTCATTCAGAACTAATAAATAGTGTATGTCTATAACCCATGTTGTTTCATCACAACTGCCTGCTCTTCATCCTGAGAGGGAGCCATGCTGCATCAACAAGGATGCAGTTGTTATCTCCGAGGCTCAGCTTCATTCATTGACACAGCACTACCTAGCAGCTCATTTGTCACAGTCTGTATAGCGAAGCGTTGACATGCTCTTAATCTCTTAATCTTTTCATGTTTCTTCATATATGAAATAAGACACAAAATTTCAGAAATATAGGTAAGATTAAGATGTTACTATTTGTACAGAGGACTGGCAAATGGAAAATTCTACAAAAATGTTACCCCACTATAGTTAATAGAAGTTTTGCCACTGTCTTCCACAAGGACAAGGCTTTTATCTAGATATGTTATTTGCAGTAACACCTAAAATATATTGATTTGCATATTTTGTTCTAGTTGTTTCTTTGTGTGTGTGTGTGTTATCTAACCATGAAAACAAAACACTGTTCCTTTATGTTCAGATCATTATTTTTCCACTTGGATTACTGAAAATTGGTTTAAGAGCAAGTTAATGGAGAGGGAGACAAACACTACTTTTTCAAGAGACCTGAACTGAGTTTACGTGGCAAGGGTTTGGTAGTAGGGGGGCTGCAGGGATAGCCTCTGTGAGCAGAGCCCAGCAGCTGCCCCATGTCAGATCAGAACCAGCTCCAGCCAGCTCCAAAAGGGACCTGCTGCTGGCCAGAGCCAAGCCCATCCATGATGTTGGTTGTACCTCTGTGACAGAAAATTTAAGAAGGTGAAAAAACCTGCTTCACAACAGCAGCTGGAAGAGTGAGGAGTGAGAAATAGCCTTGAAGATACCAAGGGCAGTGCAGAAGGAGGGCAGAAGGTACTCCAGGTGCTGGAGCAGAAGTTTTCCTGCAGCCTGTGGAGAGGCCCCTGGTAGAGCAGGCTGTCCCCCTGCAGCCCATGGGTCCCATGGAGAAGCAGATGTCCACACTGCAGCCCGTGGAGGAGCCCCCGGTGGGCAGGTGGCTGTGGCCTGGAGGAGGCTGCTGCCCACGGAGAACCCCTGCAGGAGCAGGCCCCCTCCATGATTTTAGACAAGTGAATATGTTTGTGTTGAACTACGAATTTTATAGTGTTGAACTATTTTATCGTGTTGAACTATTTTATTGTGTTGAGCTATGAATTTTAACTATACTGTGAAATTTCTATATTCTTTCCTGTATTTTTACAATTATCAAAATCATCTTTGAATTTTCTACAGGTAACATTCTGTATGCATGCTTCCTGACTCCTATCCTACACTCTGTTAAACACTGGAAAGGCAAACCACTGTAAGAGCACAAGTATTTAAACCTGACAAGAGCACAAGTATTTAAACCTGAGTAGAAAGAAATAAGGATTTATGCAGAGAAAACTCATTACAAACCATAATGCAGTGCAACTTCATATATTTATAGATATTAAGATGAAACTATATGAAAATAAAACAGTTATGGTGATTATTTATGTGTAGTCTACCGTGTAAAATAACAATAAGAAGTAAATGAATACTGAATTTGCTGATCCATTAATAGAATGTCAACCTAGTAGATTAAATCAGTCAAGGAATGATAAGGAGGAGCAGTTCAGAGGTTGAGAAAGGACAGGGAAATGGTTAGGAATATACAGCAAGACATTCAGTTGAATATCAGATGCTGCTGGTGGAATTACAAGGGCATATAAGTTACAAATTATAGATGGCACCTGCTCCCACCGCTTGAGATTGTACACTGAAATAACATGGTTGTGGGTAACACCCTGTGTACCGCTCAGTCATGCTGTGAGGCAGAATTAAGCCTGAATGTGCTGAGTGTGTACTGTACTCCAGAATGTCATATAAACTAAGCAAATTATTCACAATACTTATGGTTTTTCTAGTGTTACACAGCAAAAATGATCTTTTCATGCATGAAGAGAATTTGGGTGAGATCACTGAAAGCAACAAAATAACTGAGGATCTTGAGTGTAAAACGTGAACTTTTTGCAGACTTTCACCCATCATCTTGTGGCAGGGTAGAAAGGCAAGAGATATTCCTTACTATCTTCAAAATGATGACTGCATTGCATATGTTCAAGTTTCCAATGTACTGAAATATTGGTGCGAACAATTACACATATATTATGTACATCTTACACATTTGCACACTTGTGATCCACATGACTGTAAGGTAGTAAAGAATTCTTCTAAGTGGGACAGGGAGAGGCAGAGATTTTCCTAAGTTGCCAGAGGGAATTGAACATGACTACATTAAAACCAAAACTTTCATCAGTGAGCTGGTCTTCTATCCCTGCAAAGGACTAGTTAAAGAACAGCAATAATTATTAGACAAGTTTAGAAGATATCAGATATAACTTTCAGATATAACTCTCTTCCCTCCCATCCTCTCCCCCCAGCAAAGGATATCAATTCATTGAAGAAAAGCTGAACCCTAGCCACACACACGCACACACACACACACACACACACAAGAATCTTTCTTTAAATTTTCTAGAAATTTAAGATCCATCTTTCTAGTTTTCACTGAAATACTTTTCCAGATTGAGAAAGAAAAAAAAAAAAAGGGGGTGGAGGGGGGGAGGATGACATGTTTAAGTTCTTCAAAATCATCCCTGTTTATATTCATGCATCATTCTGTATTAATACATTTAACCCTGCTTTACATTTTGATAATGTATTATAACTAACATTTCACTTTCAAATTACTTTGTTCTCATTGTAGAAAAGATTTTGTTATTTCTTTATATAATGATTTACCATTGTACTCAATAAGTGTTTCCACAGATTACATGAATAAAATAATGATGTGGGATTTCAGTAACGTAGAATAAGTAAAAAAAATAAATAAATAAAGTGCCTTCGACAAAAGAATGATGTTTTATAATACAAATTACTTTATTTATTTATTTATTTGTTTGTTTGTTTGTTTTGTTTATATATATGTCCATATATATATATATACGCACACATAAAGGAGATTTAACCATTTTCTCAGATTAAAAATGAACCTATTTTCTGCTTCCAACCACATTTTGAGAGATAAATTCATGGCTACTTGCACTTTTAGCAAAGGACTAATGAAATCTTATGAAAAGTAATGTATCTCAAGAAGCAATAAATGATAACAACTGATGAACAACTTTTTATGATTCATGCCATACATAGAAAATGATCTTCTCTAATAATAAATGTACTGTTATATACGTTCCACTAACACATTAGATAATAACAGATGTAAATTTTACTTTACTGAACAAAAATGTGTTCAGTTTTGCAAAACCAGATATTTTTTTCCTAATTGTTTCACTTAACTTGATGTGAAGCTTTGACAGTCATTTCAAAGAAAGAAAGTTGGGCTGGAAAAAATGTATTTAAATAGAATCATTGGATCACTTATATAATCATCAGGTTACTCACACTTTAATGCAACGTTGGGCAAATATTTTCTAAGTATTTATTTTGAACGTATGATATATAGACATATATTTTGTTTTTCAGTTTTCCTTGTCTTCATTTTCTTTTTAGTTAGTTTTACTAAGTCAGCT
This sequence comes from Cygnus atratus, assembly GCF_013377495.2. Lineage (NCBI taxonomy): Eukaryota > Metazoa > Chordata > Aves > Anseriformes > Anatidae > Cygnus > Cygnus atratus. The sequence continues at coordinate 41,887,789 of NC_066396.1, forward strand.
GATTTTCAGATGCAAGTTTTGAAATGACAGTATGATTTCTAATCTGAAATCAGTCATGAAAATATTTGTCCTTTACTTCCTTAGAAATATGTTTAAATTGTTGACATTGAATTGGATATTTAGTACAATTTATGCACATTAATAGACACATTTAATCTGTGCTTTAACAAAAGCAAAAAAAAAAAAGGAGGAAGGGGGGAAGGGAGGAAGGGAGGAAGGGAGGAAGGGAAGAGTTATGTATGGTAATATAAAAGGAAAGAAAAGCTGAAAAGCACACAAAGTGAGAATGAGCAGAGTAAGCTACAAAAAGGAGTATAATATTACACTTTTCAGTAAAACAAACAAACAAACAAAACAAACAAGCAACCAACCAAAAACAAAAAGAAGATGTTTTATACAACATGAAATTAAGCAGTGGTCTCTTCTCAGTTGTAAAACACTGACTTGGTTTACAGTAGTCAAGGATGGGGCCCTAGACAATTACCAGGAAAATATCCTTTTATAGTAGTTTTTTGGAGTCAGGATTTGGATATGAAAGTCACTGGTCAAAGCATGTATTTAACTGAAGAATAGACCTTGAAAACTTGATGAGATCTGAGATGTGGTGGGGAGTGATTATTCAGAACAAACATTTTACAGTACTTTGACACTGAAAAGGGAGAGACAAGGAAGGTGCTAGAATATTCAGTGTGAATGCCTCCATTACAGAGCACAGCACCCTAACACATCCAGTTAGCTCTGATGTAGTTGATATGTCTCTTCAGAGCAAGGACATCTGTAGTTTTGTGATACTCTACCTAAGTTAATTAGTCCTGCTGCTAGAGCTAATGAGTCTGGGCAGAGTGCTACAGTGATGTAACTCATCTTCATTTTGCTCCATGAAGTGTGGACATACCCTAATTAATAGTCCAGGAGATAGATTCAATACGTCTCTAAGTCTGCCTTTTTCCAGGTAATTCTAAGCTAACAAGTTTAACATCAAAATTGGAAACTGTATGCTTTAGCCCAAGTTCTCCATGGCCATTGTGAGGAACTGTTTCTTCCTACGCCCTTCCTTGGCAAGAGCTGTCTTTACCTTTCCACTGAACAGCGTTATGAAAATCTCTGAGTGAAAATCATGAAAAATATGAAATCATGTCTCAGTGTTGTTTGGACAACGACTGTATCTCACGAAATACTATTGTGCTTTAACCCAGCAGGCAACTAAGCACCACACATCCATTCACTCACTCCCCCCACCTCCCCCACTCACAGTGAGATGGTGAAGAGAAGTGGGGGGGGGGGGGGGAAATAAAAAAAAAAAAAAAAAGGTAAAAACTTCTCAGTTGAAGAACAACAATAATAACAACAACAACAACAACAACAACTGTGTCCAGTTCTGGGCTCCCTGGTACAAAAAAGGCAGGGATCTCCTGGAAAGAGTCCAGCGGAGGGCCACGAAGATGATATGGGTCCTGGAACATCTTCCCTATGAGGAAAGGCTGAGAGACCTGGGTCTGTTCAACCTGGAGAAAAGAAGACTGAGAGGGGATCTTATCAATGTTTATAAATACCTGCAGTATGGGAGACAGAGGGATTTGGCCAACCTCTTTTCAGTGGTTCATGGGGACAGGACAAGGGGTAATGGCCACAAAATGGAGCACAGGAAGTTCCGCACCAACATGCAAAAGAACTTCTTCACAGTGAGGGTGATGGAGCACTGGAACAGGCTGCCCAGGGAGGTTGTGGAGTCTCCTTCTCTGGAGATATTCAAGACCCGTCTGGATGCCTACCTGGGCAGCCTGCTCTAAGGAACCTGCTTTGGCAGGGGGGTTGGAACCGATGATCTGTCGAGGTACCTTCCAACCCCTACAATTCTGTGATTCTGTGAACAAGAAGGAGAGGAAGAACAAGAACAAGAAGAGGAAGAAGAAAGTGGAAGATATAAAACAAGTGATGAACAATGCAATTTCTCACCACCTGCTGAACAACACCAGCCCATCCCCAAGCAGCAGCCCCCTCACACCCTGGCCTGCCACTCCAGTTTTATTCTTCAGCAAGATGTCATATATTATGGAATAGCCCTTTGGCCAGTGTGGGTCATTTGTCCTGGTTCTATCCCCTCACAGCTCCTTGTGCACACCCAGCCTCCTCACTTGCAGGGCAGCACAAGAAGCTGAAAAGTCTTTGACTTAGTGTAAGCACTGCTCTGCAACAACTAAAATATCGGTGGTTTATTCTCATTATTCTCATCTGAAATCCCAAAACACAGCACCATACAAGCTACTAGGAAGAAAATTAACTCTATCCTGGCTGAAACCAGGACATACATATATACTTTTATCTCATAATAAAAGTTTTTTTGTTTGTTTGTTTTTTTAGTGTGATTTATTCTAATTTGTTAACGGATTAATTGCCATTAAAAAAAGGGTCCAAGGATAATTTTGTAAAACTGAAGGTTATAAAATACTGTTGTTCTCATCAAGTTATAAATATTTAGCACAGTAATCAATCAACTTTTGAAAATATCTTAGTCTATGTAAAATTAAAACTTGAAATTAAGTCTGAATGCAAATTGTGGAAATAAACATGCTTTAAAATATAGTTGCATTTTCTGTGTTGTTTGTGTGATGTATATTGTCACAAAGACAAATGTCCATTTTCAGATATGGATTGCAAATTAAGTGGAAACAACAATTATTCAAAGACTAAAGCAAGGTATAAAACTCTAAAGCAAACTTCTAGGTGACCCAGTATGTGTATCTGAATCCTAAATTATTATCTGAATGCCTAAATATATGGCATAACCTATTTGTATGTATAATGCTATAATGTTAAGAAATTAGAGAAGAATGTATATTATACTATCATGCATGCAAAACGTAATTAACCCAAGTTGTCTTTTGATAATTATAAAACAAAGTGGTTTAAGCAAGAAGCATGTGGATCAAACAGTTAAAATTATAGATTGAAATCTGAAAAATATGTCTACTCACAAAATTCTAAGTACAAAAATTATCTTCAGGATAAACAACAGTGAAAAACTGAATTAATTTAATCTGATAAATAACACAGGAAAAATATATAAAAATATACAAAATGAAAAATATCAAGGATATGATATACTCTTCTATTTATAGAAATACTTAAAGTTGTGAGTTGTTCAACTTAACTGGACTGTGTGCTTTCTTAAAGCAAATGTTATGTACTTGCTTGTTTTTATGCATGTGAGAATTGATAATTTTATAAATTAGAAGAAAATAATTTGCTAACTATGCAATAAAATTGTGATTATTTGTATTTTTCAGCTATTTTTATGAATGTAGAGGATACACTGTACCACTGAGATGTACATTTGCCCTTATACCAATGTCTTTCTAGTACATTCATGAGTATTTTTTTCAATTTCTTCACCACAAATTTCCCTGTTTGAATGAGAGATTGTCCACTTAGTATGTAATTTAAGTATCTCAAAATTTATTTTTCCTCACGAAAAATTTCAGAGTATTTATTTCCAATAAGAAGTTTTGATTTGATCTTTAACTAACACCATATACCAATAGAACATAATGATTTAAAAGAAGAAAAAAAATAAATAAAAGAAAAAAAAAGGAATACTTCAGGAAAGCTGCATGCCCAGTGTGCAGTTACAGAAATAGAAGCTGGGACTTCTGCGGTGGACAACCCCATTTATTGTCAGCCCTATGTGACCCAGAGGGAGCCAAGGTATTGCACAATTTGCCTGCACTGCCACTGTCAGTGGTAGATCTGGAGGAACCACAGAAGAGAGATATTTTTTATTTGCTCTGGACAGGGCAGTGGTTCAAGCTGTGGACTGAATACAAGAGACAATGATGTCTCTCTTGCATAATCTCTCTAGTCAAAGATTTTGCTATAATACTAGCAGGCACAGGTATATTCTTCTAATCTCTTGCATCTCTATCCATATACATACCACAAAGAACCACAAACGTCTCTGTCTGCAGACTCCTGCTCTTCATCCCTTGGCCATATTTACCTGCACACTGCCCAGAAATACTCTCAGACTCACATCTCACACAACCTGTGGGCTCTAAAACCTTTCTCCAGCCTCTTCTCTCTCAGTCCTTACTCCCCGTGTACACACAGACATATATTTATGTGTTTATTCTCCAATATTTCTTGCATACAGGATTAAGACTGGATCAAAGTCCAGTTCACATTATTTTGGAGGGTTCAGTTTGCATGGGAGCTGCTGCATGCATGGCAAAGAACATGCTGAATGGCTCCTGCAAAGGCAGATGGAATGGGCGGTAATGGGGAAGGACATAGGAATAGGGGGGGGTGGAAGGGAAGTCTGCAGCTGTGAAACATCTCAGAGAGTCTGGACATGAAATGTACATTCTCAAGAGAGGTGTTGTTTAGGAGAAAGTTTAGGTGAAAATATCCAGTATCTCATATGCAATATTAGTGTTTTATACAAAGTCCTAAACTATCATAGAAGCTTGAAACTGTAGACCTCAATGTCAGTTACTGAGCAACAATATGTTTCAGCATCATTTTTCTCTCTTCATCTTCAAATTTTTAAATACTAGCCCTCTAGTACTCTATCCTGAAGTGTCTCTAAATTTTATATTCCTGAAAGAAAACTTCTTTCAAAGGGAAAGTTTTGCATTTTATTATATATTTATTTTTATTTTTTAAGGGGAGTTTACCTTTCAGCTTTGTATTTCTTTAATATAGGAACTTAGGTTTGATCTATAATATTTTCTTGTTGTTCATTCTCCTTCTCCAGCCAGTGTCCCTTTTTCTCAGTTTATCAGCTCAGCAGAAAATTTAGTTTCTCACAGAGTTTTGTACTTGCTGAAAATGGAAGTCAATGTTGTGCACTGTAATGAGACCTGAGAGTCATTACAGTATTTTTCCAGAGTGGTAGCCATGCAAATGATAAAAAAATTAGAACCAAAATTTATAACTCTGTGTTTTAAAATTTGTTTGTAATTTTACAAAATAACCAAAGCCCTGTATTACATTATTATGTAAATATACAGAATTTCTAATTCTGACCTTCAAAAAACACTTTGCATTTCTGTTAGCTTATTTGAGGTGTCACTTACAGACAGTACAAAGGCCAAGTATGTAGGAAGGTAAAACTCTTATTATGCTTTTAAAAAGTAAAAATTATTTATTTGTTGTGACATCAGTCCTGGATCAGAACTACTTCTCTTTTTCTGGCTACCAGGCTAGTTAGTGGACTGTCTGAAAATGTCAGTCATTCACAAGATTCTCTTTGAAGGCCTGGGATGTACTTGAATACAGCTGATGACCAATCTCAAACAGCAAATAATTTCAGTTTGTCTCCTTATTCCATACTAACTTCTTCCTTCTGGTAAATTTTACAACGGTGTTTTTTGCTGCAGCCTTTTCCTAAATTTATTATGTTTCCATCATCTCCCATCTGGCAAATGCAAGCTATTACTCATTTTCCTTGTTAACGAGAATTCTCATTTCTGTCTTAAAAGAAAAATAGTGAAAACTGTGCTAATATCTTCCTCATGCCATTGTTGCCTAGATTCAAGAGACACATTCCGGGTATTGAAAATGTCCACTGAATTGTGATAGAGGAAGCATATTACCATTTTTCTTCACTTCAGCTTATTCTTTAAAATAATATTATTTGTTCATGTAGTATTTCAAAGTCCATTCTAGAAAACAGCATATTAGTTAGAGCTAAATATATATATATTTTTTTCTTGCAGTTAACAAAGTACTGAAAGCTTGTGTGTAAGAACTGGAGTTATCGTTATTAAGCTTTTATCCCATAAGGCTTCACTGAATATTCTATTATATTATTCATTTTCCCCTAGACCTGATTTTGTTCCCCTGATTATAACAGTCAGAGCATTTCTTACAATGCTCAAGTTGGCTTCTGTAATAAAACCAGTTAAGCCTAAAACCTCCTCCCATGTTCTTTAAAATATAAGCCAGTTTTAAATTGATTGACTAAAAGTAAATGTCCCCTCATTCCTCAAGGGATTTATCTGATAAACCTAGGTCACACGGTCAGCTTTTATATGGGTTTCCAGGGATTCAGAATTCAAGATGATGAGAACTGATGACTCTTGGTTATATAGAAACCCTAAGGGATACCAAATTTTATTAGGTGGCAGATGCAAAACACAATTACCCTTCCACCCAGCTATGTTATTCCTAGTAAAGGGGCTATCTGAGTGAAGCTAGTTGTCCCCACTTGTCTAGAAATCTATGAAAAGATCTATTCCTCATAGAAATGTTGTTAATAGGTTTTATTTATTTATTTATTTATTTATACCGCTTGCACGTCAAGCTCCAGTTAACTCACAAGTTAATACAACAAGGTCTGAAAGAGGTCAGTGATTTCTGTACAGAGCCAGGACAGACTGATCCTTATTTAAGTGATATTTGTTTTGAACTGTTCTGGTTACCTGACTTTGAGGAATGTGTCTGTAGTCACATTCAAGTAAATCTGTTTATCCGTTACTAAAAATCTTATGTTTATTGGTCTTTGTAGACTTATCACTGTATTCTCTTACTTCCTGCATCCTTTATAAATTTTGAATATATATTGTAATTTACAATGTACTGAATATTTCATACCTGGAACACTGGGTCTTCAAATTTTGGCTTCTGCTACAGGAAGCTAAAAAACAACCCATTCATTGAATTTATACTAACTTACGTGTTTTATGTTTCTGGTATAGAAAAATTTTTACATAGACAAAGATATTTTCAAATGTTGATTAAATGTCGATTTCAAATGTTAATTATGACTTTATAAGAACAAGTTTATTTTATAACTGTCAATTTTAAAAACTTATCTTTGGACCTTTTCTTTTGATTCTCAATTAATCCATTAACAAAGTAGAATAAATCACATTAAGGAACACACTTTTATTATGAGATAAAAGTATATATGTTTGTCCTGGTTTCAGCTGACATAGAGTTAACTTTCTTCTGGGTGGTATGGTGTTGTGTTTTGGGATTTCAGATTAGAATAATGCTGACAACAGACCGATGTTTTAGTTGTTGCAAAATAGTGCTTACACAGAGAAGTGAGGGAAGCCTTCTTTAACCTCGACTTGTTAGTTGAAGAGTTCTCCATATCACAGACCCTGGTTCTTCCAGGAGGCTTTAACCTCCTTTATATCTACTGGAAGGACAATGTAGCAGGACACTAGCAAACCAAGATTTCTGTATATTGTCAGGGATAACTTCCTGATACAGGTACTACACGGGCTGTTCTGGTGGTGCACTGCTGGATCAGCTGTTCGTTAACAAGGAAACATTGTTTTGGGACCTGGTAATAAATGGCAGCCCTGCCTCCAGTGGCCTTGTGGACCAAAGAGTGGACTTCAAGATTCCTAAAAGAGAGATGAAGGAGAGCATGAAAGCAGAGATCCTGGACTTCAGGAGAACATTTCTGGCTTGTTCAGAAACTGGTTGATTGGATCCTCTGAGAGGCAACTCTGAACGGTAAAGATCAGAAAAGGTGGCAAGTCCTAAGGACAAACTGCTAGAACTGTTAGTCCCCAAATTCAGAAAGTCAGTGTTGTCTTGGCTAAGTGGAAAATTCATGGCATGTCTCTAGTGCAAACTACCAGAACTGTTAATCCCCTAATTCAGAACATCAACATTGCCTTGGCTACGTGGAAAACTCCTGGCACAGTTTCAATGTAAAAAGACAGTTTGAAGGGGTGGAAACAAGGAGGGCAAAGGGGGAGAACTAAAATAAAAAAATAAAAATGAAAATCATTGTCATGCATGAAGTCATGGAGTCATGTATGCCATGCATCCAGTCAAATTTGGCTGGAGTTGGCGATACATAAAGGCAACAAGAGCTTCTGCTGCTATGTTAGTAATAGAAGGCTAAACTATTAATTCCAATTTTATGCTTAAATTAAATCACAACTGATGATTCTTTGTTTAATGTTAACTAAAATCCCTTCTGCTCATTAGCTTTATTATTATGTGTTTAAGATCCTAGAAAAAAGAACGTGAAGCTTCAAGACTTATTCACATGACAGAAAAAGACCAAATTCCATCACTTGATAACCTTGTGCTATCCCAATGTCAAATAGCAAAGACAATGGTATTTTCCAAATGGCCAGCAAGTATAGTATTACTTTATAGTATTAAGGCTTACAGCTTAAAATTTCTTTTATATGCAATAAGAGAAAAGCATTACAAAACATTACTGTCTAGGTGACCAAGAGGCCACTAAATGAGGGAAAAACTTTAATGCCCTTATGGTCTTTCAGATATTTCTTCTTGCTGTTATTCACATTTATTTTACACAAAAGCTAGGCCTGTATCACAGAAGCAGCCTTAAAAGTTCTAGGTTCCTAAAATCTTTAGTTGAGGTTTTGCAAGTTTTTGTTTTCAGGGTTTAAACAATCTGTAGTTATGTAGATGTTTATGATCTTGGATAATACATATATATATGTATTTTTCTTATAGGAATAAACTGCATTAGAATATGTTATTTTTAGTTCTGTTTTCTACTTCTAACGTTGGCAAAGGACATAAGAAACAAACAAACAAAAAAAAACAGTATTCTATATGTTTATTTAGTCTCATAGAAACATAATAATGAAGGTTAGTTTATTAAAAACCATTATTCTGAAAGTAGTTAGGCTAATATTCTCATAACAGAAAAAGTAAAATCTTTAAGGTTGGAACAACTGCTTTATAACCTTATTGACTGTATTTGTGAAGTTGTGTTTATTTTTGTTGTTAAATATGACTATTTTGACGTACTCTACAATTCTAAGTCCAGTACAACTCTGTAATAAGCTAATACATGTTAAGATCAACAAAGTTACTACTATGTGATTTTAGGTGTCTATTTAAACATCATTAGGATTTGCAGAGCAGTTACTGTGTAATAAATATTAAGTAAAAGAAATGTAAGTCAAACAAAACTCCAAATGATATTTAAGCTACAGTAGATATTGTTTATGATTAAGCTATAGAAACACTTGCACATTCCTATGCATTGGATTAAGACATGGGAGCAGCAGGGACTAGTGTGTAGATGATCCATGTAATTACTATTGAGAAGAGACTTGCCAGATTTAAATGTACAATAATTAGAGAAAACGGGTTGTTGGAGGAAAAAAAAAATATACATATATTGCATTGAATAATATTTCTATTAGATGCCATGCTTTTAGCTAAATCAAATACCATATATGCTCTGACCCCAGAAAAATAAGGCTTAAAGTGACAAACGTGAAGGTGTTACGGTTATCTTTTCAGTAACTTTTTACACTGTATATACACTTTATATATATATGTGTATATATATATATATATATATATTTTTTTTTTTTCCTTCCCAGTGGTAAACCAATACTCTTGACCATAAAATTCTTCCCTTTAAAAGCCAAATAGCTATCTCATATTATATAATACTTATCTAAAGGGTATGTTAGGACCCATAGACATAGATCTTGTACAGATCTCCTTCATCTACTTGTGAACATAAAAAAATAGTCATTCAGAATCACAGAATCACAGAATCGTCTAGGTTGGAAGAGACCTCCAAGATCATCTAGTCCAACCTCTGTCCTAACACTAACAAGACCTCCACTAAACTATATCACTAAGGACTACATCTAAACGTCTTTTAAAGACCTCCAGGGATGGTGACTCAACCACTTCCCTGGGCAGCCCATTCCAATGCCTAACAATCCTTTCAGTAAAGAAGTGCTTCCTAATATCCAACCTAAACCTCCCCTGGCGCAACTTTAGCCCATTCCCCCTCATCCTGTCACCAGGCATATGGGAGAATAGACCAACCCCCACCTCGCTACAGCCTCCTTTAAGGTACCTATAGAGAGCGATGAGGTCTCCCCTGAGCCTCCTCTTCTCCAGGCTAAACAACCCCAGCTCCCTCAGCCGCTCCTCGTAAGACTTGTTCTCCAGATCCCACACCAGCCTCATTGCCCTTCTCTGGACTCTCTCGAGCACCTCCATGTCCTTCTTGTAGTGAGGGGCCCAAAACTGAACACAGTACTCGAGGTGTGGCCTCACCAGAGCCGAGTACAGGGGGACAATCACCTCCCTAGACTTGCTGGCCACGCTGCTTGACATTCCTTGACAGTAGGCCTAGACTCTTTAGCAGTTGCATTCCAGTGCCATATATTGGCCAAGTAACAACAGAGGAACACAGAAGATTAAACTAGAGATATGACAAGAATCTGAATGGTCTTATTTTCATAATGGTTTAATTAATTTGAGCCAGTTTGATACCTTTCTTTCTCTACAGTTGGATATTTATAGTATACCTATTTCCATGTGACCATTAAAATAAAAATGATCTACAGAGGTTCAAGGGACTTTGCTGTAAGAAGTTACAGATAGGACAATAATTCATCTGAATATCCCTTTTCATTTTCTGTGAATTTCCTCAGCATCTGCTTTCATGTTAGATCAGTGGATCTTATCTGTGGAGGATAAGGAATGGTTTTCTAACAGGAAACTCTAAATAACCTATACGTTTATTTCACTATTTTATTTTATTTATTTTTATTTTATTTTATTTTATTTTATTTTATTTATTTTTATTTTTATTTATTTTATTTTTTTTATTTATTTTGTTTTATTTACTACATACTTTAGCTTCTAAGCTATTTATTTAAATAAGTGCATACCTGTAACTATTGCCAAGTACTTGATAGCTATATCAGATGTACTCAGCAGGACAAAGTATTTTAATTATAACATTATAACATGAACAATTTTTCAGACTCTCTTTAGTGCTGCTCATATCTTAACACAAAACAGTGATGCCACATGTACAATAGGGGTTTGAATTTATACAGCAGGTTGAAATTAGTATCCTTGAATTACACTGAACACAATTTTAGAGGGCTTTGTTTAAAGAAAAATAAAATAAAAGAGGGAGGAAAAATAGCAAGTTTGGTCTTCTGGGATATTTGGTCTTCGTGGTCCAAATGATAAGCTGGCAACTTTAATCAGGTCTTAGAAGCGTTGGGCAGGAAATTAGAAACATAATGTGAGATGTGGGACCCCCAAAAGTGCGGGAAGTTAGATAGAATCTTCCACATGGTCAGAAGATACTCTTTTAGCAGATGAACAAGCAGAGATGCCAAACCTTAAGGTGCTGAAAGCAATATAAGGGACAAAAGTTTTTCTTGCAGTCAAAATGTAACTGCCCAGATCAGTTGAGGAAGTTAAAGAAATAACAGTAAATGATTGTCTCAGTTTTGTACAGTTTAGTGCCTCAATAAATACTTCAGAAGACAAGATATTTCCCCCTGCTGTTCCTTCAGTTTTGACAATGTACCAAAGACGATATTTTCATTTACAAGGAAAGCTTAACCCTAAGCTAAATGTAGTGACTGCATTTTGCCCAGGTGGATCCCCTTACTTCAGCAGAAGTCAGAAACATTATTCATACCCAGTGTTACTGTAGCTGAAGAGTCTGGCCCTGAAGCTCTTCGGTGTTACTGAGGCTGAGCATGGCCAGAGGAATTTGCCTGTCAAATTATAAACAAGGATATTCTTTTTCTGCCTGAACTCATACTGTTTGCCTATCAGTTATGGTCCTCTAATCACACAGCTTTTATGTTTGTTTGTTTTGGTTTAGATCATGACTTAAAACTCTAATCAGATTTTCCGTCCCTTTTGCTTGCATCTCTTTATTAGGAGTCTGTTAGACTGGTTGCTGTCATTGTATTTGACAATTACATTGTTAAAACAAATACTGGAACCCTACAGCATTTCACCACAAAATGTCAAAAGAGGTCTTATTTCATGCTTCCTCTGTCATTTTTGTTCAGCTCAGTGCTCACATCACACATTCTTATCTGTATCTTTAACTGTGTATTTAATAGCATAAATACAACTGGTAAACAGATGAGATCTGGTAACAGATGAGATTCTCCTAAGAGTTTAGAAAAAGAAAATTTCAAAAAAAAAAACAAAAAAAAAAAAAAAAAAAAACTTCTGCTTTATGAATGCTTTCTATTGCTGTCTTTTGGCTGTAAATTGCCTGAGATTTATTTATTTGTTTGTTTGTTTATTTGTTTGTTTATTTTCTTTTCAATTGCATAACTTTGCAGCAAAGTATACTTGGTCAATGGGTTCTTCAGTTGTAATTTCAAATATATTCCCATCTGACACGTCAAAGCCAGTCTTCTAACTTGCATTGGTTCTCAGACAATTTCTCCAAAATGCCCTCCATTCTACCTAATAATAATAATAATAATAATAATAAACAACTAAAAATATATAATACTAATATACCCTGGTTTCAGTTAGGATAGGGTTAATTTTCTTCCTGGTAGCTGGGTGGTGTGCTATGTTTTGGATTAGGATGAGAAGAATGTTGATAACACACTGATGTTTTAATTGTTGCAGAGCAGTGCTTACACTAAGCCAAGGACTTTTCAGCTTCTCGCTCTGTCCTGCCAGCGGGCAGGCTGGGGGTGCAGCAGGAGCTGGGAGGGGACAGACCCAGGACAGATGACCCAAACTGGCCAAAGGGGTATTCCATACCATCTGACGTCATGCTGAACAATATATAGGGGTGGCTAGCCGGGGTGGAGGGGGGGCCGGCTGCTCGGGGATAGGCTGGGCATCGGTCAACGGGTGGTGAGCAATTGCATTGTGCATCACTTATTTTGTACACATTATTACTATTATTATTATTATTATTATTATTATTATTATTGTTATTATTATCTTAATACTGTCTCTATCTCAACCCACAGGCTTCATTTTCCTGATTCTCTCCCCCGTCCCAGAGAGGGAGAGGGGAGGGTGAGCAAATGGCTGTGTGGTGCCTAGCTGCCGGACGGGTTAAACCACAACATAATAGAAGAGCCTTCATTTTTCTTCTTGACATTTCTGAAACCATCCAAAATTTTGAATCTTCAGCTTCTTTTTGCAATGAGCTTGTTTGAAGCATTCGTTTAGCTTCCAGACTCAAATTTTACTTCGAAGATAGTACTATATGTAACAAAATTTGAAGACATATTTGTCCCTTCTTTGTACAAAAAGATATTGTTGATATCAGCAAGGTTAGAGATGAAAATGCTCTTCCAGAATCAGCCCTTCTACACTCTCACGTCCCTCTAGAACAGAAGTACACACATTATGTGAAGAATACCTCCATATGTTTGGATCTCTTCTATCATAAATTTGGTGATGACTAGTTATCTCCTGAAACAAAAATGATGAAAAAAAATAAATAAATAAAGGAAAATAAACGAAAAATAAGAAGGGACATACCTGAGTCTTGATTTATGCTCAAAGACAAAAGAGAAAGCCTTTTCTGGCTTTCTCCTCTTCCTACTGTCAAAATTCACATTTCTTTCAGGCAAAGTTTTGAAAAATACAGTAGACCCAATATATATGTGCTATGACCCAAGAACACTGAGCTGGAAAAAGATAACTCTGTGAATTGCTCTGCAAAGGAAATAAATTTTGTGGTGGTTGAATTCAAACATAGTGGAAATTATTATCAACTCAGTAGTTTATGGAAGAATGGAAAACAGTCAATGAATTTGTTCCATCTGAAATTACCATTAAATACTCCTTGTTTATTCATCATAAAGTGTATGATTATATAGACAGAACTTATTATGATCACCTCCAATAAATACAGACTAGACATTTTGTCAGGGAGCACAAAGAGTTTTGATTCTCTCATGTCAAATCTAGAAATAGGTTTTAAGAGAAGGCTCTTTAAAAAAGAACAAAACATCTTACAGAAAGCTGATTCGCTGACCTAATTAAACAGTAAAAGAGATAATGTGGTGCTTAAAAATACATATACACAAGGACTCTGAATTATGTAATAATAAGTTAAAAAGAATACTGGGCAAGGACTTAGGGCTTTTGAACAGATCATAAAGAAATATTCACAATATTGTGGAATGTCTGTAAAGAACACACATGTCTGAAATCATAGAATGGTTTGGGTTGGAAGGCACTTTATAGATCATTTAGTTCCAATCCCTATGCCATGGACAGGAATGCCACCCAGTAGATCAGGTTGCCCAGGGCCTCATGTTTTGAAATGTGAAATAGGAAGAGAAGTGTACAGTGTATCTTCTGATCAAGATAATTACAGAAGCTGCAGACTGCTGTGTTTCATCAGAACCTAGCTTACTGAAGAAAAGTCCATCCTCAAATTAATGCATGATTATCTAGCCCTGTTTCTTACCTGACTGGTGTTATTCTAACCTGTTCTTAAAACTTTGAAGTGACAGGGATTGCACACACCTAGATAATTTGTTCAATTGCAAAACTATTCTCATTAAAAGATATTAATTTCTAAAGCATATTCCCCTTGTTTATTACTTTTCTTCTGACTTGGATGATCAGACCATCATCATCCTCTTTAAAACAAAATTTTACATAATTGAAGATTTGTGACAATCCTTACATGATTATTTTCCATAAATGAATTCCTCATAATTATGTCACTTTTTTATTTTATTAAAAAAAAAAAAAAAAAACACCTGTTGGTCTTCTCTTGACTATCTTCATTTTATCTACTCTCTAGTAAAGATGCAATCTATATTGTGTATAATACCATAGGTGAGACATGAAAACTGCTGAGATTAGGAAAATAATTATGTCTTATGTCTTAATGTTTCTGTCAGTGCAACTAGATGGATAGCAGTTTGTCTTGCAATGTTATCATTTCACCAATCTACATTCAGTCTATTCCAGAGCACAAAAAAGGTATGTCCTTTTATGAAGTACTGCTTTCCAAGCAGTTATATTTTACTTTGTAATTCTTTTTCTTCCTAAATCTAAAATATTATTCTTCTCTTTTCCAAAATTCATCTTCCTGATTTTCACTCATTTATTAATTTGTCAAGATCAATTAATTAGAATTAGTTCTGTATTCTAAAGGACCTGCCATCTTTCACTCTAGAATCCCACCTGTACACTTTCATTAGTTTATTATTGTACTATCATCCATTTGCTAGCTTGAAAATTGGAAGTTTAGCATGAAAAAGAATATA
Organism: Cygnus atratus; assembly: GCF_013377495.2. NCBI lineage: Eukaryota > Metazoa > Chordata > Aves > Anseriformes > Anatidae > Cygnus > Cygnus atratus. The sequence goes on from NC_066396.1 coordinate 41,902,794, forward strand.
ATTACTAATACTAAAATAAATAAATAAATAAAATCCTTGGAAAAATGTGTTTGAAAACACATATAATGTTTTAAGCAACTGTGACCATTTAGTAGTAGTAAAACTAAGCCATAATTGCTTAGTTTATTTATAAAAGAGATGTGGTGTTCAGAAGTTTGATAGAAGCAAGGAACAGCACTTCTGCTGGGTGTTCCTTAACCACAAGGCTGTAAGAAAAGAAAATTAAATTGGTTTGACACCATTTGTTCTTTACAAATTAAAGCTGACCATACCTTAGTACCTGATTATCCTCCAAGAACTTACAAATTGGTTGTTTGATAATTTGTTCCACTAGCTTTCTGGTTTAGGTTGAATGATCTATAGCTCTCTAGGTTCTCCTTCTCCTTTTAATGATAGGAATTACATATGGCCTTTCATATTCCTCTGGGACCTCAATTGTCATCCACAGCTTTCTAGAGATATTTGCTAATGGTTCATAGATTGCTTCAGCTAATCTTTAAACAGACAAAGGCAAATTTCCTAATATCCTGCCCATTAGAATATATGTAACACATGTAAATTTTATTTAACATAAGCCTTCATTATTCTTATCTATATTCCTATCCTCTTGGAATCAATTGTTGTGTATCTTATTACAATATACCCTTTCAAGAATTCTGAATCTAAAAAGCAATATATTTTGTTCTTTTCAGCATCAACATTTATTTGTTCAACATCCTGTTTGATAATTAGAATTACATTTTCCCTTATCTTTCTTTTAATTTTCACTTATTTACATCTTTCAAAATAAATGTCAGTTTATTTCTACAAGTAGTAAATGACTGACAAACATCTGGAAACATTTAAGAATCAAAAATCAGACCAGTAATAAACAAGCAATGCACAGCTTATTCAATAGCAAAAAATGCATATGCTATTAATTTAATGTATTTTTAAATTTAAATTTGTATAACTACATTTACAATTGCTTTTTATTTGTTTGTTTGTTTGTTTGTTTGTTTGTTTCAGATTTATGCCTCTATTCAAATAAAATGAGTTTGTACCCTATGTATGGGGATTTAATTAAAAAAAAAAAAAAAAAGTGAATTTATAGTATATTTAATTTTCTTCTATAATAATATAGCTCTTCCCATGAATATACAAATAGCATTAACTTGAGCAGAAAAATGTTGGTTCATATTTTTTTATAAAGAAAAAAAATTATACTTGTTTTACCCTTCTATGGTGAGTACCCCAACAGATAATTAATATGGAATATTCTACATGTCATAGTGGGAAGATTCTTGGTAAAGAACCAGTTCATATTTGTATAGCAGTAGCTAGCATCCTGAAGAGTTTTCTGAACATCCTCATGCACAGCACTGACCCTAGTTTAGATCTGTTGTAGAGCATTAATGTTAAAATATTAGAGATATTCTCATAGTATGAGAAATTTGTTTCCCCTACTATGGGAAAATCAATCTGTTGAACCGTAATATACAACTGTGAAAGCTATTTCCAATACTTAAGAACAGCTTTTTTGGACTGTTGCTTATGACAGTGATGGATATTCTTACATAATGGCAGTAAATGTTCGTCAGTTAATTATCCACAGATAGGTTTATCACATTCCCATTTAATCCCTCTCCAGAGTAGGAGGCCCATGAACCCCATGAATCACAATCACTTCAGAAGTGTAAGTGGGACTTGAAAGGAGATGAACTGGTGTGAAGGGTCTTGAGATGTCTTGAGTATAGCATATTCAGATAATATAACCTGTAAAAGACTCGACACAAGTTTGGTATAAATTGAAATCTGAATCACTGCTGAGAAATTAATATTAAGCACAAGAATATATATATATATACATATATCTACATATATATATATAAAAACTCTTTCAAGCAAGTTTCCTCATCACTTTTTCTCCATATTACATCATTACATAATTTAATAGATTATTTTATTAAAATTATTGCCTTGGACAGAGATAAAATTTCTTTACTTGGAAATAAATGTAAACCAAACCTTAATGAATGAATTTTTGAATTTTCTGCAGTTTTCATTGACATTTGAGAAAACAATCTTTTTCTTCTTGTAAAGTCCTGTCTGAGTAGATCATAACTATTTCCAGAATAAATAAATAAATAAATAAATAAATAAAAACATAAAATACAACTAGATGACAGTAGACTGCACAAGCAGACGCTCATAAAGGATAAAGGCTGCATCTTCTGAGATGTCCACACTTCTTCTGAAGTGGTTAGTGACAAACTTTTATGGAACAATTCCTTATTTGAATGTATAAAGGACAGACTGCAACAACGTTCTTTATCCTGATTGGGTCTTTTTGCTACTGTGACAGAAATGCGAACTTTCAGTGAAAATTGGATCAGAATATCAGTAAACCTGAATTTATAACTCCCACCTTCATTTCCTTTCTATATTATTATTAGTATTATTAATTTAAATGTAAATTGTTTTCTCAGAATGGCTGTTATGAGGACAATTTATATTACTGATTTTTTTTTTAATTAATAGACAAAGTCAAGATCAATACAAAATGGTCTTTCATGTGTGCTGTTTGCCTGACTATAGTAAAAAAACGTTCAACAGCTTTTAACATACTCTAAATTCTTATAAATTACCTAATTAGAGCTAAAAATGCAGAAGGTTAAATGTGTGCTTCATTATTTTGTTCAGGATGAGATTAAGAACATCAACTTTAAAGAATATTATTAGTCTCCTTCTTAGTACCATTTGATTATAAGTGCAGTGTAAAACCACTGCAACTGTGAAAGCAGTGATTTTAATGGCTAAGCAAATTATTGTAGTGAAATTCTGGGCTATGAGATGTAAGATGTTCTAGTATACTTTCTTGCAGTTAATGTTCAAAACCTCAGAGACTCTTGAAGTTTTATCAGAAAGTTTTATCAGAACTTTTTAATACATAGAATGATTGCTGATGACAGAGTTGATTTTCTTCCGTTTCAACTTATTTGCAACAGTTGTTACATTTATAAAAGCTATATCTTAAGAGGAGATAAATACTATTGTGTATTTGTTAACAATATGTTTGTTATAAATAGTATCAGCCTTATACATTCTGTAATGATACAAATAGGAGAGCTGGAGAGTCTTCAGTTCTGAACACTGTCTAAGATATGTTTCAACTTTGTCTGGAGAATGATCATTTTAAAGAAACATGGGCATGTTCAAGACAGAAAGACGTTATGTTTTCTGAATGTATTAAGAGTAAAGAGATTGAATCAAAGCTCTAAAAGTCCATCCAAAATCTTCCCTTGAACAGTTTGATTTTTTTGTCATTATTATTATTATTGGTTAATTGCCAGGCTACTACTAATGATTCAAACTGAAATCAAGTTTAATTCAGCTGCAGTGGAAAATATCACTCCAAGTTTATGGAGGCATATGAAGTGATTCATTTCTGCTCAGTTTCCCATATCCTTTCCTTTCCTTTTTCTTATTACTTTCTAGACTTTTAGCTACCAGGAAACTCATAACTCTTTTTTTCTCTTCCTCTTCCACTTCCTCTTCCTCGTTTTTCCTTTTCCCTTTCCATTTCTGTTTCCATTTCCTTTTCCATTTCTGTTTCCATTTTCTATTCCTTTCATTTCATTTCTCCTTTCTCCTTTCTCCTTTCCCTTTCCCTTTCCCTTTCTCTTCCCCTTTCCCTTTCCCTTTCCCTTTTGGTTCCTCCCAAATTAGCTTAAAAAAAAATGATTATTTCTTTCCTTTTTTTTTTCCTTATTCTTTCATTACTATTATTGTTATGAATTATACATTATGAGATCATATGATTAATTACATATATAATTAATTACATTCTTAATGTGTAATTTTATAATTAATTATTAATTATAATGGTTGCATTGCATATTATATAAAGCACATTCCACATTATCTATTATATAAAACACATTTTATGTGCACTGACTGTCTTTCTCTTAATATTATGCTGTCAAATTTCCACAGCAGAATTATGGTAGTTTTCACAATTGAAATATTGAGACCCAGTCCTGCCTTTATGATAGAGTCGCATCCTAATGCTGAGAGTAACACCATGCACTCTGGAAATATACAGTTTTTGAATACCACCTGGGATTCAAGCTCTGTACTTATAATTGTGTAACACACTGTAAAAATTTAATCCCATCTGTTCTCCTTTCCCCCTGCAAGTGATATACCCATACTGGTCAGACACAAACACATTGCGGTAGGTCTACCTTATTTTATTTTCAGTTCTCTCCAACATTTGTTAGAGTTAAAAGGTATATATTTTACCCCAAATTAGCTCTGAAATAACTAGGGAATTAAGAGGAGAAGACAGATGGTATAGTTTGTAGAAGGAAAACTGAGAAATGATACATATGTATTTCAGTTAGAGCAAAACACAATGCCAAAATTCTTGCTTGAAATGTGTAGTGAAATGTAAGAATGGTGTAGAACCAGAGAGGGCAAAGAGAGCCAGTGGAGTGGAATACAATAAATTTCAGTGATCCAACAGAAGTACATTAGAGTTATTACACTTTGGCAGTTATTTTATTTTTTCCTTCTGCAGTTTCAGATTTATACACTAAGAGGGTTTTCATCTGGTTAAAACTTGCACCATTTTTAACTTCTTTTAAAAAGACAATCACTTTAAAAAGGAGAAAAAGAGAGTGAAAGAGACCCACAACAGAGTGAAATAATGTTGGGGGTGGAAAAGGAGCAGTAATTTTGCCTGGATAATGTTGTCATACTTTGTAAAGCCTTTAATTCTGGAATTTATTGATTAATGATGCATGGGTTATTACCCGCCATCTGTCTTGTGTTAGCAGTGGGCTGTTTCAGATTATGGTAATGCGTTTCTGATTTGAGTTGTGTTGAAAGCCAGAACAAGGCATCTCATGTGCAGTCCTCTTTGAGGCCTGCTGTTTTCAATTCCTCTTCACAGAATGGGCTTTTATTTGATTCGTTATGGGGATTTTTTCTTCTGTTGCCAAAACAGCTGCAAGCCTGGAAGCGAATGAGACACAGGGCCACATCAAACTTGTTAGCTTGTAAAAGAAACAGAATGTTCCAGGAACAAAAAGGGGAGCTGAAGGGAGAGAGAGAAGGAGGAGGAGGAGAAAAAGAGAAGGAAGGGGGGAAGAAAAAAACAAAAAACAAACAAACAAGAGGACAAGACAAAGGATGGAGAGCTCGGCTGGGTTATTTACTTGGTTTTCATATCAAGGGCTCATCAAAAATATTTTCCCTTCTAAGAGGCATGCAACATATTTTTGTGTTTTCAATTGAATGGCCCAGTTAACACAGAAAATCTTTATGTATATATTTCTCTCTCTCTCTTTGTTTTTGAAAGACTTCATGTGCTTTTGTGCTAGTGCAAAGCAGGAAATAAAATATTTACCCAAATAAGCTGCCACCAAGGGGTAAAAATAAATAAATAAATAAATAAATAAATAAGTCAAAACTGTTCATGTTTCTGATGTGACATGCAGGTTGTAGCATGTTCATGGCAGAGAGATGTGAAGACAAGGAGAAGAAAAAAACAGACAACTCACTTGCTGAGAATCCATATATTTGGGTCTCAGCATCTGTATGTCAGGTTTGCAAACTGTATTTCCAAAGCTAAGTAGGCAAATAAATAAGCTGATTCCTTACCATAACAGTTGTGCTATGGGCTTCTCAGCATTCCAGCTGCTTTTTTGGTATGTTTTTTATTTGGGGAATGTTTTTAGAAAATACCATGGGTAACAGTATATTTAAGTTAATACTATAGAATATTTCACAGAAGAGTAGACCATTCCACATGTTAAAATAAAGTTACTTTATGTGAAATAAAAGAGCAACACATCATTTCATTCTCAGACTATGATATGTATTTGTCTCTCTTGGTATCACATATACCTCTTCAGCGACTCATAAAAAAGACTGCTCTTTACTGGTGGAGAAACGCTAGATCAACATTTCTTATTCTCTTCATCAGAATGGTGTTCTAACAAGAAGTCATATCCCACTCTGTCTTGCCCATACACACACTTGCTAAAAGGTAGTGATGGATTTAATATCTTTCAGGCAACTAATAAGGAAAAATAATTTGTAAATTTACCTGTAGTTTAGAACCTAAATTACAGTTTGCTGCATTCAAAACCTTTTTCTACTTTTCTTTTTCTTTTTTTTTTTCCTTATCAGTGAGAACAAACTGTGTGTATGCAAACACATTTACAAAACAGAATTTCAGATCAATATTCTCATCATTTCATGCTGCAAACCAAAAGCATCCATTACTTACCAAACTCTGTTCAAATACAGAAAATTCTGATATCAGAAGCTTAAGATGACTGCTGTAATATCTTTGGTGAAGTTAGACTGAGGAGATATGTAACTATTACTGCAGGTTAGGGGTCGATGTCCCTTCAACGTGTAGATTACAAACTGTCCGGAATACCCACAAAACAACTATTTTGCAATTCAAATTTCTTTTAGGTTATTCAAAAGATGTTGACAAGCAGCTACTGTTTTGGGGGAAAAGTTGGAGAAGTCCCCAGACTTCCTTGATCTTTACAGAAGGTAGGAAAGCCATCCAAAGGGATGTGAACAAGCTTGAGAAGTGGGCCCATGTGAACCTAATGAGGTTCAACAAGTCCAAGTGCAAGGTGCTGCACCTGGGTGCAATCCCAGACAGGGGTACAGACTGGGTGAAGAATTCATTGAGAGCAGCCCTACAGAGAAAGACTTGGGGATTCTGGTGGATGAAAATCTTGACCTGAGCCAGCAGTGTGTGCTTGCAGCCCAGAAGGCCAACTGCATCCTGGGCTGCTTCAAGTGTCCAGCAGGTGGGGGGAGGTGATTGTCCCCCTCTACTCTGCCTTGTGAGGCCCCACTTGGAGTACTGCATCGAGTTTTAGGGCCCCCACCACAAGAAGGATGTGGAGATGTTAGAACAGGTCCAGAGGAGGGCCGCAAATATGATCAGAAGGCTGGAAGACCTCTCCTACAAAGAAAGGCTGAGAGAGCTGGGACTGTTAAGCATACAGAAGAGAAGGCTTCAGGATGACCTTATTGCCACTTTTCAGTACTTAAAAGGGGCTTATAGAAAAGATGGAGAGCAACATTTTTCTCAGTCAGATAATGAGAGGAAAAGGGGGAATGGTTTTGAACTAAAAGAGGGGAGATTTAGATTAGAGATTTGAAGGAAATTCTTCACTCAGAGGCAGTGTAATAGGTTGCCAAGAGAGGCTGTGGATGCCCCATCCCTGGAGGTGTTCAGGTCCAGGTAGGATGAAGCTTTGGATAGCCTGATCAAGTGGGTGGTTTCCATGCCCATGGGGGGTTGGAACTAGATGATATTTGAGTTCCATTCCAACCCAAGTCATTCTATGGTTCTATGACTGTGTGATTCTATGATCAAACCCTAAGAAATGGTATCATGAAGAAGTTGTCTTACAGATGATTTTCTATTACATTTTTGTGTCATTTCTTCGTGCACAGAATTAGTTTGAAACATTTGTCTTTAAAACTCATTTTAATTCACATGGCTATATGATACTATTTTCATCCAGTTCAACAACTATGAACAACCAATAAACTCTTGCTAACAATCACTGTATTTGTATATCTGCTAGTACTCTATCTTCAACAGAAATCTCATCTTCTATAAGCAAATCTAACAGTGTCACAGAGAAAAAGACTTCTAACTTGAATTAGCTATGAATGAGATAACCTATTTTATCAGAAAATCTTTAAAGATTAAGAACAATAGGAATAGAAATGTATTGATTATTAGCAAATTTGAGTGAATAAAAAAAAAAAAAAGCAAATGTAGATCTTAAAGGAAGTTTAAATGGCAAGAGGACATCTGCTTTTTAGAGAAATTCTGGGATAGATAGGAACTTATTTGGGACACTTAAATGTCCCTTCTTTGTATAGAAAAAAAAAAAAAAAAGAAACAAACCTCAAAAAAAAAACAAAACACCACCACCACCAAAAAAAAAAAAAAAAAAAAAAAAAAAAAACAGACTATGGAGACAAGGCAGAAAGAAAGAAAATACCTGAATAATCCAAAACTGAAATCTGTATAGAAAGTGTAAGTTGCAATCTTTCTCCTTTATAGCAGGAACATCTTAATTGTGTTTGGTCACAGCACATATGTATTCTGATAATATTTTTTCCTTAGAGTTGAGAACAAAATTCAATCTCTCTTGTACAGTTCAAGTAAATACAGAAAGGAAGCCAAATGAGCCTGTACAAATCTCAGTGATTTCATATTTTCCCTCACAGTTTTTTTACTGCATATGCTGAAAAGTTACTAAAGCTTTTGTGTGTCTTTTTTTCTTTTTTTTTTTTTTCCTTACATATACACAGAGGTTGCAGAGAAATTTATGTGTGTTCTAATGACAGATGACAGCTATTATCTGTGAGGAATCAAAGATTAGAGAACAAATACTTTAAAGTAAACAGCTATTTTGTCCCAACATTACTAAACATGCTCTTCCACCTGTTACTAATTTCATTTATAGTATCAAAGGTTTTGCTTGTTTGAACACAAAGGGAAAGCAGCTATTTCAAGTTGTTTACATAAAGCAAACAAGGGCAAAAAAACAGGGAAGCATGTGCATGTTAATTAGATATGGGTCTCAGTAAGATAAGAACCTTATGTTTTCTCTGGAGTCATACTCTCCAAAGCCTAGCTCAAAAATCACAGAATCCCATCAAGGAATTTACACTTATTTATTGAATGAACTAGATACATACTTCTGATTTGATTCTGGTAACACAAAGCCTTTTATTTTCATTGTGCAATGTTGTTTGTATTCACCATTAAAGACACAATTGCTTTCTGAATGTGATTTTTAGTACATTTAAAAGTGAAGCACACATGATGTTTACTATCTTTACCAACACTTCAGGTTGACAGTAAGCCCTCTGCCACTCAGACATGTCTAGCAACAGAATATCTGTACAAACCGAGATCTAAGTTCAAAATTCTGTCTGTAACAGTAGCCAAGAGCGTATGTTTGAGAAAATAATGTATGAACAGGAAAGGATACCACTAGCTTATTGTCTGACAAGCTGGACTATAAGAATTTCTGAGCTAATGGTTGTATTAAGATCTTTGAATTAATAGCCTTCATGGCTTCCCTAAACACTATACTCATTTGTACTTGTAGCCTCATGAAAGATGTCTTTTATTCAGTTCCATGGTACAGTGATATGTTCCAGAGAAACAGTACTTGCATACTAAAACTGACTCCTGCTAATTATTAGTGTTTTCATTTTTTTTTTCTCTATTTGCTACCTTACAAGAAATAATGAATGAAAATTCCCTATTCTCCTTCACTATACCATTCACATAACTTACACTTCAAGCTAAAAGGCCATTTTTTTCAGACTGAGATCTAGTAAAAACAAACTCTTCATGCAATGAACATGAAGAAACTACATGACATAGTATGGATTAACAAAGAGCTCTTGAACAGACTTGTAAAATCCTTCATGTCCCTAAATTATACTTCTAGGACAAGAAAACAAGAAGAAATCATACAAAAGCTCTAAACAAATAAATTGAAATGAAATAAAATGAAATTAAATGAAATGAAAAAAATAAAATGAAATGAAAAAATAAAATAAAATGAAATGAAAAAATAAAATAAAATAAAATAAAATAAAATAAAAATAAAATAAAATAAAAATAAAATAATGAAAATTTCTACTGTATATATAAATTAAACACAGAATCACAGAATGTTAGGGATTGGAAGGGACTTTGAAAGATCATCTAGTCCAATCCCCCTGCTGGAGCAGGAATATCTAAGTCACGTCACACGAAATGTGTCCAGGTGGGTTTTGAATGTCTCCAGAGAAGGAGACTCCAAAACCAACCTGGGCAGCCTGTTCCAGTGTTCTGTCACCCTCACCATAAAAAAGTTTTTTCTCATATTTAAGCAGAAACTCCTATGTTCCAGCTTGCATCCATTGCCCCTTATCTTATCATTGCAAGTCACCGAGAAGAGCCTGTCTCCGTCCTCCTGACACTCACCCTTTAGATATTTATAAAAATTAACAAGGTCACCCCTCAGTCTCCTCTTCTCCATGCTAGAGGGACCCAGCTCCTTCAGCCTTTCCTCGTAAGGGAGATGCTCCACTCCCTTAATCATCCTCATGGCTCTGTGCTGGACTCTCTCAAGCAGTTCCCCGTCCTTCCTGAAATGAGGACCCCAGAACTGGATGCAATATTCTAGATGGGGTCTCACCAGAACAGAGTAGAGGGGGAAGAAAACCTCTATCAACCTACTAACCACACACCTGCTAATACACCCCAGCATGCCATCGGCCTTCTTGGCCACAAGGGCACAGTGCTGGGTCATGGTCATCCCTCTGTCCACCAGGGCCCCCAGGTCCCTCTCCCCTACACTGCTCTCCAGCAAGGCAATCCCCAGCTTATACTGGTGTCTGGGGTTGTTCTTGCCCAGATGCAGGACTCTACACTTGCCCTCATTATATTTCATTATTATATTTCATTATATATATATATATATATATATATAATATATATTTCATTACTATATTTCATTAAATTTCTCCCCAACCCATTCTCCAACCTATCTATGTCCTGCTGGATGGCAGCACAGCCTTCCAGCATGTCAGCCACTCCTCCCAGTTTAGTGTCATCAGCAAACATGCTGACAGCTCACTCCATTCCCTCATCATTATTATATTCATTATTATATATATATATATATATATTATTCATTATTATATTATTATATATTCATCATTAATGAATATCTAGAACAACACTGGTCGCAGTACCGACCCTTAAGGGACTCCATTAGATACAGGACTCCAACTGGACTCCTTCCCATTAACCACAACCTTCTGGCTTCTTCCCTTCAACCAGTTTACAGTCCACCTCACTACCTGATTGTCCAGACCACAGTTCCTCAGATTAGCTGTGAGGATGCTGTGGGAGATTATGTCAAAGACTCTACTGAAATCAAGATACACCACCTCCACTGCCTTTCCATTATCCATCCACACGGTTTTATCCTCATAACAGGCTATTAGTTTGGTCAAGCATGACTTCCTCTTGGTGAAGCCATGCTGACGACCCCTAATGACCCTCTTATCCTTGATATGACTAGAGACAACACCAAGGATAAATCGTTCCATCACCTTACCAGGGATGGAGGTGAGGCTGAGCAGTCTATAGTTACCCGGGCCCTCCTTCTTGCCCTTTTTGAAGACCTGAGTGACATTTGCTTTCCTCCAGCCCTCAGGCACCTCTCCCGATTCCCATGACTTACCAAAGATAATGGAGAGTGGCCTAGCAATGACTTCCGCCAGCTCCTTCAGCACCCGCGGATGCATCCCGTCAGGACTTATGGATGTTCAGTTTGCTTAATTGGTCCTTAACATAGCCCTCATCAACCAAGGCAAATTCTTCCTTTATTCCAACTTCCTCTGGGGCCTCAAGGGTACAGAGCTCCTCAGGAGAGCCTCTGGCATTATAGACAGAGACAAAGAAGGCATTCAGTAACTTCACCTTCTCTTCATCTTCTGTTACCAGGGCACCCACCTCATTCATTAGTGGGCCTACATTGCCTCTAGTGTTAGTTTTATCTGCAAAGTATTTGAAGAAGCCCTTTCTGTTGTCCTCAACCCCTCTTGCAAGGTTATGTCTAAGGACGCCTTAGCTTTCCTAGTTTCCTCCCTACTTCCTCTGACAACAGCCTTATATTCCTCCTAAGTGGTTGTCCCCTCCTTCCATGATCTGTATACTCCCCTATTCCACTTGAGTTTGTCCAGCAATTCCCTGTTTAACCAGGCAGGTCTCCTGGCTCTCTTTCCTGACTTGCTACCTGTTGGGATGCTCTGTTCTTGAGCTTGGGAGAAGCAGTCCTTGAATGCTAACCAGCTATCTTGGGCTCCTATTCCTTCAAGTACCTTATCCCATGGGATTTCCCCTGGCAAATGCTTGAAAAGGCCAAAGTCGGCCCTACTGAAGTCCAAGGTTGCGATTATGCTCAGTACTCTATTCCTGCCACATGAGGTCCCAAACTCCACCATCTCATGGTCACTGCAGTCAAGGCTGCCCTCAACCTTCACCACTTCAACCAGCCCCTCCTTGTTAGTGAGGACAAGATCCAGCAGTGCTCCTCTCCTAGTTGGCACATCCATCATTTGTACCAGGAAGTTATCATCAGTACACTGAAGGAACCTCCTGGACTGCAGATGGCTGGCTGAGTAGGCCTTCCAGAAAATGTCAGGGTAGTTAAAATCTCACACAATAACCAAGGCCTGTGATCACGAGGCTGCTATCAGCTGCCCATAGAAGTTCTTGTCAACTTCCTCATCCTGATCTGGTGGTCTGTAATAGACACCCACAACAGTATAACCCATGCCAGCCTGCCCCTTAATTCTCACCCACAGACTCTCAACTCACTCCTCATCTGCCCATAGACAGTACTCAATACAATGTAGTTGCTCTTTCATGTAAAAAGCAACTCCGCCACCTCGCCTTTCTGGCCTGTCTTTCCTGAGAAGGACATACCCATGCATGACCACATTCCAGTCATGTGAGCTGTCTCACCATGTCTCTGCAACTATCACTAGAGCATAGTCTCCAGATGGAACACAGATTTCTAACTCCTCATGCTTATTCCCCATGCTACGTGCATTGGTATACAGGCACTTCAAAGAACGAGCTGAGCACGTCGATTTCACCCTAAGGGGTGGGAGGTCTCCCAGTCTTCATCACTGCTAGGGTGCTGCCCCACTGGTGCAAGCCCAGCTGCAACCCCATCCTCCTTTGGATCTAGTTTAAAGCTTTCCAAATGAGCCCTGCTAATTCCTGTCCCAGAACTCTCTTGCCCCTGTGAGATAAATCTTTCCTGCTTATTACTATCAGGCCTGGTGTCTTATAAAACCAGCCACTACCAAAGAACCCAAAGCCCTGCCTGTAAAAACAGATTAACTCTTGAAGAATTTTAAACTGGAAAAAGTCTTTAAGAAGTAGAATATAAAAAAGCAAAAAGTGGCAAAATTCAAAAACTTTCCCTAATATTTTTTATTCATTCTTGTTGAAGTACTTAATTTTCACCAAGCCTAACCCTGCCTGCCTTTTACTACTGGAAATTTGTCAGAATCACCTGAGTAAATGAGTTCCTTTGTACTCAAGATAATGCATAAACTTTTAATTCTAAATGGATACCTAAAGTAGCACTAATCATCTGTATAAGAAGTATTTCAAATGTATCTGACAATCTTGAAAACATGAAAGCTCCCACAGTTTCTTCTGGCAGTTTCCTAGTCACTGGGGAAATACCAAGGAGATATGTGATACTAAAGTTACTAAAGTTCATATCTCCTCATACTTACAGGTCTAGATAAAAAAAAAAAAAAAAAAAAAAAAAAAGTCAGAATGCAAGAGGCAACACTATGAAAGAAAGAAAGAAAAAAAAAAAGTAGCCTTCCATAACTCCCTGACATAGAACCTTTATACTCTGAAAGTGAAACAAATATCTGTTCAGCTTTATCTCATTTTCATTTTCATTTGAAACAGAGATAATTTCTCAATAATTTTTCTTAACTCAAGTACAAATACTGTTATGAAATGTTTTAAATGTTTTAAATATAGCCTTTCTTTCCCCTCAGTTCTACCTCAGTCCACTGTTAATAATAATAATAATAATAATAATAATAATAATAATAATAAAGTTGGCTTCTAACTAAGTTTATTTTGCTAAGAAGAAAATAAGTTTCTCTTCTGAGCTCATGTCATCTTCTAAATACTTTATTCAGTCTAACATAATGATTTATGATCAGATCAGAAAAGGAAAAGATGAATGACACGAATATAAACGTTTTCTCATGTTCATGGGGGTGTGGAGATGGGGGATGGGGTGGAGACAAGACCTAGAAAAGCTTGCAGTTTAGTTTATAATGTGCATATAAAGCATCTTGAAATTCAGTTACGTAATAAAAGAATGACTATATCAGTAGGCTAATTAAGATATTTTAACTTTAAAAACCTACAAGTTTGAACATCTTCCAAACTCTGATTTGTGAAGCCAAACCAGAAGAGATAATTATATACAGTACACGTTTTACAGTTTATTTTGACAGATTGTAAAGCAGGACTTGTTAAAGTAACAACTTTAAAGTCAGGCCAGTAAGTTTCAATGATCTATACGTAACAATGTCTGTATAGTTTCACTGTTGGTCAACATAAAATATTGATTTATCTTCTATATTTCACTTCAAATAGTATGTAATCAATGTACTCCACAATTTCTGAGAAACTTGTGATGTGGGGACACGGTTTATGGTGTCATGTGGTACTATGTAAAAGTCTACTTAATTGCTAAATTGGCAAATCTTCCCAGCCCCAAGCATGTGAACAGCTATTTTCCTATAAGGAAATTTTAATTCTATTGTGTACATGCAAATCTTCCTTCCCTTTTCCAAACTCCACATTGAATAACATCAGGCCAAAGCTTCTGAAATCTGTGTGGCAAAGCTGTACTTTGAAAGACTGGCAGAGGCTTTCCTTCAGTATTTTTGGAAAATGAACAATAATCTAGGACAATGTAAAAATGACAGCAGTACAAATTCTCCTTTCAAAGGCATACGCATTATTCCCATTGACATCAAAAGTTTCGTTGACACTATACATCTAATGACAGATTATGGCCTGTTGCATCAGCTACATTGCTCTGAAATTCAGATTGCATGAGACCATAGAGAAAGAGAGGGGGAAGACCAAAAAATCTTAACATGTATAAGATTGCTGAAGATCATTTAATATGCATAGTCTTTGAACTGGTCAAAAAGATTTACCTAAACATGATTACACTCACTTTGTCCATGCATCTTCCTCTGTGAGGGCAATCTCAATTTTAAGAGAATATGCACTCCGTCATTTCTTAAAAGAAGCTCTAGTACCTTCCCACCCCTTGGTGGTTTTACCCTGCTGGGCAGCTGAACTCCACCACAACAGCTTTCTTACTCCCCCTCCTCAAAGAAAAAGGGAGGGAAAATATGATGGAAAAGGCTCAAGGGTTGACATAAGGACAGGGACATCACCCACCAATAATCATCATGAGCAAAACAGATTCAAATTAGGGAGATTAATATAACTTATTGTCTATCATTAGCAGATTAGAGCAGTGAGGAACTAAAAGCAAACTAAAAACACCTACCCCACCTTTCACCCTCTTCTACCTCCTTCCCCTCAGCAACACAGGGGAATGGGGGCTGTGGTCAGTCCCTAATGCTTCATCCACCGTTCCTTCATGGTCATTCTTTGCCCCTGCTCCATGTGGGGTCCTTCCTATGGGATGCCATCCTTCCTGAACTGATCTTGCATGGGCTTCCCAGAGGCAGCAGCTGTTTAAGAACTGCTCCCATATGGGTCCATACCAGAGGGTCCATCTGTGAGGAGCAAACTGCTCTAGCACAGATCCCCCATGGGTGGTAGCTCCCCCTAGATCCCCTGCTCCTGCATGGTCTCCTCTCCACAGGCTGCACTTCCAGCCTGGGACCTTCTCCTGCGGGTGTAGAATACACACATAAAAAACCTTTCATATAAATCAGCTCTGTGATAATGTTGTAGAAATGAGAACAGTTGTGATTAATACAGATTATAGTCTCATAAATTTGTAGATATCCAAAATCCAAATGAGATGCAAAATACATCACATAGAATCTACATTCAGGTGATTTGTCAGAAAAAGGATTCAAAGGTCACTGAAAATTAATGGATCTCATGGAGAAAAGGGTTAGTTTGGCTGAATATATTCTGCCTTTCATTGGAAAATGATCCTGATAAACCTATATGTGTATGGGAAGATTCAAATCAGTGCCAGAAGTAAGGCAACTAAACCTCTTTCTAGGAAAGCATATTTCCTATCCATAAGTATTACTGTTAAGTGTGAATCTCTCTCTTTAAGGCAGGTCTGCAGAAGGACATAGGTTTTCTTGTAGGACTCAGATAAGATGTAGTCCTCCACTCAAGCCCACACTGCCCCCTTCAGTGCAAATGTTAGATTTTGTCCAATAAATCCTAATTGGTGCCTTAAATCCTTAAATCCACTGTAGTCATGCCCAGCAGCGCTTTGTAATGGACACCAATGCAAAGCTCTAAGTATTACTTTAAGATCTATAAAACAGGTTTCTCTCTGTTAATGCCTTTTAATCCATACTTGGTCATACCAATGTGTGGTGCACAAAACAAAGAAGGGAAATATGACTATGTCAGTACCAGTACATCCCACAAGATTAAGGAATTATGTGTATTTGTAAGTACACCAGTAAAGAAAACATAGATCTAGGATGTTAAAGACGTAACTCCCAATTCATTTGACACCTTCAGTTTTAATCACTAGTTTTCATACTCTTAATGAATATTTTCAATAGCGTGAAGTGTGATACGACATTCATAGTAGAAGTATAGCAGAAATATACACATCACCAGGTTAAAATTTTTGTTACAAAATTAAAAATAATTTTTAAAAGTTTAGATAAGTGAATTTCTGTTATACAGGAAAAAAAAAAAAAAAAGTGTTCTGGGCACCTGATTTCTTTAAAGCAATCCTTTTTTTCAGTGTTTCTATTGACTAATTTGGAGCATAATTCTCTCCTGAAGATAGACTTAACACGATTAAAGAATGTTATGTTTACAGAAATACAATGATGCTGTCAAATAAAAGCTATCAACTGTCCCTACAAACCTTGCTTTTTCTCTTTAGAAAAAAGAAAATATTTGAAGTACAATCCATAGATGTATGAGCATTGATAGACTAATTATAGAATGATTTAGGTTGGTAAAGACCTTAAAGATCATCTAATTACAACTCCCCCGCCATGGGCAGGGACACCACCCACTAGATCAGGTTGCTCAAAACTGATCCAACCTGGCCTTGAACACTCCAAGGGATGGGACATCCGCAGCTTCTCTGGGCAACCTGATCCAGTGTCTCACCACTCTCTGAGTAAAGAATTTCCTCTGAATAGCTAATATAAATCTAACCTGTTTTATTTTAAAACCTTTATTCCTTGTCCTATCACCACACTCCCTGAGAAAGAGTACATTCCCAGCTTTCAAGTAGGCTGCATTTAGGTACTGGAAGACTGCTGTAAGGTCTCCACAGAGTCTTCTCTTTTCCAGGCTGAACAACCCGAGCTCCTTCAGCCTGTCTTCACAGGAGGGGTGTTCCAGACCTTGGACCTCTTGGCTCTCTTCTCAACTTGCTCTAGTAGGTCCACATCCTTCCTATGCTGGGGAGCCTACAGTTGAATGGAGCACTCCAGGTGGGGTCTCACAAGAAAAGAGTAGAGAGGAAGAATCACCTCTTTCAACCTCCTGGCCACGCTTCTTTTGTTGCAGTCATGTTTCTTTTAATTACATAAAAAGAATGCATTTTGAGTTTCCCTTGCCTATCCATTAAAAAATAAAGGTGGAAGAAGACTGGGCTTTGTTAGCTTTTTTTTTTTTTTTCTGTTAGTTGCTTGGTAGGTTGGTTTTAAACAAGAAAATCTATCAAAATAATTAACTATGTTATTTCTATGAACCATTAACTTCAGTCAGGACCTTGGTCAGCTCTTTGAAAGCACTCTCCCACAAGAATCAGTAGCTGATCATTAGGGGCTTAGGCAACAAGTGTGTGCCATCTACCATGTTATGCTTGGTAGGCCCAACAATGGGAAAGAGCCAGTGGCTAACTGTCTGGTGCAGGCACCCATTCCCACTTAAAACCTTTTACCAGGGCCAAATTGCTAATTACTTGGGCATCTTGCAGAAACCGACTATAGACAGACCAGCTGGGAAGCTCTGCCTGCCAGAACAGCCAGACAGACCTGTTTTTTCATTCCAACTGGCTCAGACTGGTTTTGGCACATGCACAGACAAAAGGCTTAAAGAATTGCCACCAAGCCAAAAAGGCAAGTGACTGAAGTGAATGAAGAGACTGATGGCTTGAACCTAAGAAATTATGTTATTTATACTGTTTGAAGTTCAGAAGGGTCTAATAAGATTTCTCTTGATGCAGAAACAGGTATTTTGCCAGAAGTGAGAATTATAGGTATTTAAGCTGTATTTAATTTATAAAAGTACTATATTTAACAACTCTGCCTAAGTTCTCATTCATTGATAGAAATTGCTAAGTAAATTGTTTAATTTTTTAAACCATAACCGTGTCCACAACATACCTGATAATTTGTACACTTTTGTCTGCAGAAGACTACATTTTTGTTCTTTTTAGAATCTGAATGTAATGTTTATTACAACTTTAAAATTCAAATAGTAATGGAAATATTTGGTATTAAGAAAGAAGATATCTCTGTGTATCTATAAAATTTTAACAAATTAAAACCAAAAGTATCTCCTAAGTAATTTTTAAGAAATATTTTCAGGAGAGATGAAAAGCAGAGAAAGAAGATTCATCTTCTGGGAGTAAACCAGGCTAGAAAACTCAACATCACCACCCATATCCATGTGAGTTCCGTATTGTTCTAGCACTGTTCAGTTAAAAATCTCCACTGAAGTGCACCAAAATTTCCTGCAAGCCCAGAGTGCTGGTTATCTTAATTAGTCAGTGACTAAGACTACAATGGATGATTTATTCCAGATACAGATAAATAAGTATTTAAAGAAAGATACATAGAGTTTAAAGAAAAAATGTCTAAAATTCAGTTTTGTTTTGTTTTGTTTTGTTTTGTTTTTTAACATGGATTTTAGAGAAAGTAATCATTGTGCTTTTTCTCACCTTTTACATGTATATAGAACTCATGAGAGTGCTAAAGAAACAAACATTTCTTTTCTTATAAATAAATGGATCTTGACAAAGCAGTGGACACATTAACCAAAAATCTCATAGAGTCATCTAAGAAACTGTGTTTTCTTAGAAGACATTATTTCAGAGAATGAATGGGTAGTTCTGTTTTTTTTGTTTGTTTGCTTGTTTGTTTGTTTTTTGATCTTTCAGCTTGTTTTACCATTACCAAGGTTTTCTACAAATCCAAAAACCATTGGCATCTGAAGAGAAGTTTATTTGTGATATGCAGTTTTACACTAGGAATCAGGCTGAGATCATCCAACTAACTTCATATAGCTAAAGCTAATGTAATTAAGCCTTTGGCATCAGAAGATCAATAAAGGATTTAAAATGGACACCAAGAACACTGTTTCTTAACTAACATGGAATTCAGTCTGTGTAGCATTTTACTTAGAAACATATATTTCTTTTTATGGTATTGACATGTATTTTGTATCTAACATAAAGAGGAAGAACATTTAACTGTTTAAATTAAACTGTTCAGCTTTATAAGGAAAAAAAAAAAATGTCCTTCAGCAGAAGGGATAGAATAAGAGTTCATTAAAGAAAAGCAGGAGAGCTGTAGATAGATCAGTGAGGTCATTTACACACATTTTACAACCCCATTCCAGAAGATTTGATTGTTTTATCTGCCCCAGAGGCCTCAATCATCACATGAATTTGCTCATCTGTTTAAAACACGGAATGAATACTAACAACTTCCTTCTTCCTTGTACTTTGATGCATTTGTTTCCAAAGTATTTCTTTTAAATTGAGTGAGAATTAAACATAATGCACACAGTTCCATAACAACGTTCCTTGTAATGAGAGCCATGTTTAATGGAAAGTACTGCCTTAGTAAATTAAAAGCATACAATGCATAAACCACATATATCAGTATATAAAAAATAAAAAGCCCCTTTATTTATTCATTTTGCTAAACAATGTGATGAAACATACTAAAATGAAATACACACACACACACAAAAAAAAGAAGTTACATTCCCACTAGCATAGATACATCTCTCTGAAAAAAAAAAAGAGAAACTGAAAAATCCATTCTTAGTTAAACAGGCAAATATAAGCGAAGAACAATATCCATCTAATGTTAATCAGGAGTTTTAGTGATAACTATTTTAATATTATTTGCATTTAACTTCTTATATAGGACTTTATATATTTTTATTATTATTATTTTAGTAACAATTATTTTAATCTTATTTGCATTTAACTTCTTGTATAGGACTTTATATATTTATTGTTACTATTATTATTATTATTATTGAAATAATTTTACTGCAGGTTTCCAGCAATTAGAGAGTTAAAGAAAAAAAAAACTTTTTTTTTTAATTTTATTTTTTAAATTTAATTTTTTTATTTTTTTTAATGTTTAAAAGGTTTTTTTCTGTTTTGTTTTGTTTTGTTTCCATTTGTTGTTGCTGTTTTTTAATTCTAAATGACTAATGTCCTTCCATGTTTCAGCTCTAGCATAGGAGTGTGCTAGAAAGCAAGACTATTCCCATAATTCAGCTTGGAAATCTTTAAATATTTTTTTTTTTCAGCAACTTATAAGATTGTTGTTTAATGGAAGAAAATCCCACAAGCTCTGTTGCTTATTTTGGTTTTTCCATAGACATATTTAAATATAAGATACAGGCCACCCAGTGCAAAACTTGTCAGACCCAGAAAAAGTGTGCTACATTTCTTTAAACATAAGCTGTCTAAATTACATACTAAGAATAAAGTATTACTGTCAAAGGGAGAGTTCAAAAAGAAAACACATGACCCAAAATTATATAAAGAATATTTATAACTATAGTGAAAGATCACAGTCACAAAAATTAATCTAAAAATTATTCCAGGCTTGTTTATTCCATATGGAGGTTTTCAAAAGCTTTATGTGTCAATTTTATTCTACAGTTCACAAAAACCATCTGTCAGCTGTTTCAAGATATCATTTTTGCTTTTCCTGTGTTTAGAGAAACAGGGGTTCCAATAAGAAGGATTCTTTTGTTTCTGACCAAACATCATGTACTTTGTGCCTCTTTACACCCATCACTACCTAAGCTCCATACTTTACCTTTTGATTCACTTTATTGTGCTCAATTTCTTCCAACAACACTATTGCTTCTCCTGTCACCCATGCAAAGGAATAATCTGTGACTGTCCAGACTCCTTGTTGCTTAACATTTAGGTAAAAATTTATCATTTCTACCTCTGTAAAAGCTCAAAAATAACAACAACAACAACAACAACAACAAAACTGCTCTTATTGTTCCTGACAACTAGATCCCTCTGCCACATGACATTTTTACAAGAAAAATAATGTACTTCCGAGAACAGAAGGGAATAGTTAGGCTTTTTTTTTTTCTTTTTTTTTTTTCTTTTTTTCTGAACAAACTCTATAAAACTCTAGAAATAATCTAACACATCACATTTCATGTAAACTTAATTCAAAATCCTCCAAAAAACAGTAATAAATCACACGAGAAAGAGAAGCAAAAGTTAAGCAATGGAAAACAGTTATTTCAAAAGGATTTGCAAGAACTAGAAAGTCAGAGAAGCATAAATGACAGTCTATGGGTATATCCACATAAGATTTTTGTTTGGATCGAGAACATTCTCTTGAAGAAAAACTCCAGTTGTCCCCATTTATCATATTTTGGTTCATATCACAGAGTACTCTTGGAACACATGAACTGAATTTTGGATGAAACTAATATAGGAGATGCATTCCATTTGCCTGAAGTCAAAGCCTATAAAATGCTCGTTACAAACATCAGGTTCACAACACGAGTAGTTTTGCTCTACGAATCCACATTTCTAGGTTCACATAGGTTGGTAAAGTTGCCATGCTCCATGAGGAACCGAAAATCCCTGGACCAAGAGAAGTGTGGTTTCCCAGAAATCTTTCTCAGTCTGTAATAGACAGATAACTAATAGTAAATAGATAACTAATGATAGAACTTGAGGAAATGGACATAAGTTTCTCCAGGTGAGATTTAGATTAGATATCAGGAAAACTTTTTATCTCAAAGAGTGGCCAGGCACTGGAATAGTCTGCCCAGGGAGGTGGTGGAGTCACCGTCCCTGGCGGTGTTCAAGAAGCACCTGGACAGGATGCCATGAGATATGATTTAGTAGCTTAGTGGTTAGTATTGGTGATAGGACAATGGTTGGACTAGATGATCTTGTAGGTCCTTTCCAACTTTGTGTTTCTATGATTCTATGATAACGCTGTCACCCAGAGAAAACTAAAAGCTTTGGACACTTGTTTCCTGGAAATTCCTGGGAATCTTGGACATGCTCAATACATGAATCAAATGTATAATGTATTCACAAGAAATGTTATATATTAGCATTCATCAGATTTACTGAATATTTGTTAGTCGATACATAAAGACACATCAGATGTCAGATTGTTCACACATGCATGCTTATGTTCAGAAACCCTACAAATGGTATAACAAAGGATTTTCTGCATAGTTGTTAATAAAATTAATAGTTGCATTACATGAAGAAACAGTGAGTGACTTAAGAAAATTTGATTGCATCATATATATATATATATTTTTTTTTAAGTTTTGAAAATCTAAACTTGAGGGATAAAAGAGAAAGAAAAATGAATTTTCTTTGTCCCAACTTCTTTGCCTCAGTCTTCACTGCCAGTCATGCTTCCCATGTCTCTTGTTTCCATGAGCCTCTAGGCAGAAGCTGATGGAGCAAAGTCCCTCCCACTGATCATGGAATGGATCCTCCTGGATCTACAACTTCCTTGTTCTGAGGGCTCCAAACCTGTGTGAAGTACTCCAGGTGGGGCCTAATGAGGGGCACAATCAAGTCCCTCCACCTGCCTCTGTTAATGCAGCCCAAGATACAGTTGGCCTTCTGGGATGCAAGTGCACACTGCTCACTCATGTCAAGCTTTTCGTCTACTAGAACCCTCAAGTCTTTCTCTGCAGGGCTGCTCTCAATGAATTCTTCTCCCAGTCTGTACTCATGTCTGGGATTGACCGGAACTGGGTGCAGTACCTTGCACTTGGACTTGTTGAACCTCATTAGGTTCACATGGGCCCAGTTCTCCAGCCTTTCCAGGTCCCTTTGAATGATATCTCTTCCTTATTTGGTGTCAGCTGAAACACTCAGCTTAGTATCATCTGCAAATTTGCTGAGGGTGCACTAGATCCCACTGTCCCATTGATGAAGATATTAAACTGTAGTGGTCCCAGACAGACCCCTGTGGGACACCACTCATCACTGGCCTCCACCTGGACATAGAACCACTGATGACCACACTCTGGGTGTGTCCATCAAGCCAATTCCATATTTACTGAATGGTCCACCCTTCAAATCCACATCTTTCCAATTCAGAGATTAGGATGTTGTGTGGGACTGTGTCACAAGCCTTACAGAAGTCCAAGTAGATTGTATTGTTTGGTCTTCCTTTGTCAACTGATGCAGTCATTCCATCATAGAAGGCCACCAGATCAGACAGGCAGGATTTGCCCTTGGTGAAACCATGCTGGCTTCAACTCCTTGTCCTGCATGTGCCCTGTCTTTGCTTCCAGGAGGATCTATTCCATGATCTTGCTAGGCACAGAGGTGAGGCTCACCAATGTGTGGTTCCCTGGGTCTTCCTTTCTACCCGTTTTTAAAATGGGAGTGATGTTTCCCTTTCTCCAGTCACCAAGGACTTCACCTGACTGCCATGATTTTTCAGATATGATGGAGAGAGGCTTGGTGACTCAGCCAATTCCCTCAGGACCCTGGGATGCGGGTCATCAAGTCTATGACTTCTGCCTCTTCAGTTTCATCAGGTGGTCTCGAACCTGCTCTTCCTTTACAGTGGGGACTTTGCTCCCCCAGCTTCTGCCTAGAGGTTCATGGAAACAAAATACATGGGAAGCATTAGTGGCAGTGAAGACTGAAGCAAAGATGTTGTTCACGGCCTCAGCCTTCTCCATATTTGTTGTTACCAGTTCTGCCTTTTCATTTGTCAGAGGGGGTACACTCTCTTTGGTCTTTCTTTTCTGACCAGTATACCTATAGAATCCCTTTTCTTTTTTTTTTTCTTTTTTCTTTTTTCTTTTTTTTTTTTTCATCTCTTGCCAAGCTTTGTTCTCTCTGTGCCTTGGCTTTCCTGATCCCATCCCTGCACATCCAGACAGCTTTTCTGTACTCTTCCTAGGCCACATGTCCCTGCGCCCACTGCCTGTGCATTTACTTTGAGTCACTTTTAACCATTATTGTTGAAT
Organism: Cygnus atratus; assembly: GCF_013377495.2. Lineage (NCBI taxonomy): Eukaryota > Metazoa > Chordata > Aves > Anseriformes > Anatidae > Cygnus > Cygnus atratus. Next base: position 41,926,849 of record NC_066396.1, read on the forward strand.
CTACAATTTTTCAAGCACTTTTAAAGCTTTATAAATAAGCTGAAGTTCTGATAAAACCTACATGCTGCAGAGTGGAAGACTAAAGATGCCTTGAAACAACATTAAGGTTTAATGTTGTTTTTTCCTTCTTTGTTTTCCTTCTTTTTTTCTTTCCTTCTTTCTTTCAGTCCTTCCTTCCTTCCTTCCTTCCTTCACCCTCCCTCCCTCCCTCCCTTCCTTCCTTCCTTCCTTCCTTCCTTCCTTCCTCCCGCCCTCCCACCCTCCCTTTCTTTTAATTTAAAGTGCTTGTAATTCCGTTACAATAGTTTAATATTTTTAATATAGATGAAAAACTGATCTTAATGTTCCTAACTGGCATGAGGCACTAAGTATTCTCTTTATTCTCTTTTCAAAGGTTCCATACGAGGTTCTCAAAGAGAAAATCAAGCAGCTGGGAATCTTGGGTGGTGCCTCCACGGACCACCCTAGATAAGCAGTCTGTAAAACAGCACTTGCCAAGATTTGAGTGTCTCATCAAATGCACAAAATATTATAGAGGGTGTTCTGCACAAAATGTGTATTACAATGAGAAGGATGACCATCAGATGGATTAAACAGTAATCAGAGAACTTGAAATAGACTTCTAAAAAGAGAGAGGAGTAGTCAGTGCAAAAAAAAGAGGATCATGAAAGATTGAAGTGGTGATAGACACTGCTGGAAGTGATCCAACAACATAACCTCTGTGCCGGTGGGGCACAGCAAAATTCACATGGGACAATGGGACCAGCCAACACACAACTGGTGTCAGGCTTGTTATGATGTGCATGTGGGACCTCATGGTGGGATTTCTCCCTGGTACATTAGTCATGTAGTGTCGGAACACCCACATCTTCCCCAGGAAAGCTAGGCAAGTAGGGGAGTCTACAAACTCAGGAATGAGGTGTTGCTGTGATCCCCAAAGCCCGTGAGAAAGTGGGCACAAGTATGTATTGCTGTTTGTGCGTATATTTGTGTAATTAGAACTACTTTGCATTAGTTATTGAAGAATATTTTGAAATTTGTAGGTGTTATTACATTTTACCTGTGTCTAGTGTAGTGGATGATCTGTTACATTATTGGTACTTGTCCTGAATTTTCACTGATTGCTGAACAATCACATCATTAATAAATTTATAAAGTATTTTTATCCTTATTTTCCTTCAAAATGTGTGAACCAAGCAGTTTTTCTCTGCAGAGATATTCCACTTTCAGCAACAGTTAACAGCAAGTCTGCCTTTTTTTATTATTTTATTTTATTTTATTTTATTTTATTTCATTTTATTTTATTTTATTTTATTTCATGGAAAAAGTAGTATAACCATATTTTCAAAAAGGTTCTGAAATTCAAATTTCTTCCCTTTTTTTTTTTTTTTTAATAGCTTACATCCGAACTATGTGTGTAATGATATTTTTGGTATTTTTGTAAGAAAAGATGTAGATATGTTTATATATTTTGTGGTCTCAATTCCCATTTTCTCTATTTCTTCCAATTTTGATCTCTGAATCACTGATGTAGGAGATAATTTATCTCTTCAAAAGTTTAATTTTGCCATTAGCTTATTTCCACTTATCCATTTTTCTATTGCTGAAAGTGTTTAAAATTGAGGTGACAATAGGATGAAGCATAGAAAGGGAAACAGCCCAGAGATTAAATGACTGTATAGAGGGGGAAAATCATATATCTTAAAGAAACAAATTTTAGCCGCAAGTTGTACCAATCTCCACTCAGCAAGTCAATTTTTCTTGACAGAAATGATTAAGTCTCCAGAGAATATTCATTGCCAAACAGTGCCAATATCATCCCTTCAGGAAACATTTACTCTTCCCCATACTTGAAGACTATGGCATCAGAACTGTTGAAGAGCAGAAATTATTATAATATGTGTCATTAAAATATTAAAAAACTTAAACAAATTGTGTCAAACTCCTTTCCCGTGTAAAACCTTCTTATAATGCATCATCCTAACTCTGTTGAACATGGAGTATTCTGACAGCTATTGGATCAGACCCCTAAATTACAGTTACACCATCACCTTCTTTTTGACCCTCTTTTAAAAACACCTGTTGTCTGTCCTGGTTTCAGTTAGGACAGAGTTAATTTTCCTCCTAGTAGCTGGCAGGGTGCTGTGTTTTGGATTAGGATGAGAAGAGCGCTGATAACACGCTGATGTTTTAATTGTTGTAGAGCAGTGCTTACACCAAGCCAAGGACTTTTCAGCTTCTCGCTCTGTCCTGCTAGCGAGCAGGCTAGGGATGCAGCAGGAGCTGGGAGGGGACAGACCCAGGACAGATGACCCAAACTGGCCAAAGGGGTATTCCATACCATCTGACGTCATGCTGAACAATATATAGGGGTGGCTAGCCGGGGTGGGGGGGCCGGCTGCTCGGGGATAGGCTGGGCATCGGTCAACGGGTGGTGAGCAATTGCATTGTGCATCACTTATTTCGTACACATTATTACTATTAATACTATTATTATTATTATTATTATTATTATTATTATTATTATTCCTGTCTTAATAAACTGTCTTTATCTCAACTCACAGACTTCACTTTCCCGTTTCTCTCCCCCATCCCGGAGAGGGAGGGGGGAGGGTGAGCGAACGGCTGTGTGGTGTTTGGCTGCCAGCCGGGCTAAACCACAACAGTCCATTTGGCGCCCAACGTGGGGCACGAAGGGTTGAGATATCGACAGATTTGACCAGAGTGTGTTAAACTAAAATTGGTATAAGTATTCAACCTGCTTAATAGTTGCTAGTCACAATGTTGATTGCCTTAATCTCAAGCCTGCTGTGCCTGTTTCCCAAATTGAGTTTTACAGCATGTTACTTACTGTATGTTCTCCCTGTCGTGCTGTTTATCCTTTCCGGGCCCTGGTTTGAGATTGTTATGGTACTGTGTGGTGTAACAATGGCTTATGAAATGGTGAGATATCTGGTCATGACTCTAACCTGGTATTTGTACTCAGCACTGTCGTCGACTCTATACTTCGGAAACCATATCTCAGAAACTGTTAAAAATTACACCTATTGCCTTTTTTCATCAGGGAGCCAATCTGTGGAGGGGACAGGGGAAGATATTTTTTCCTACCTGTTCACTCTCCCTTCCTCCTTCACCACCCTCTTATCCCCCGAGCTAGTTACGGTAGCTCTCCAAGATGTTGAATATCCTTGGGATACTCAGACCAGCATGTTCTTGTTGTTATGTCTCCTGAATGCGCTTCAGGTTTTGTTTAAGGTTAAACAACTCCTTAGGAATCTCATCCGGAGATCTGTCTTGAGGCGGGATAGTTGCGAGTGGCAGGGAGTGTGGGAGGATATGGGCAGGTTTCTAGAGCAGTGGACACCCCCAGTGTTTTGGACATTCACCCCTGAACAACTGCAAAATCCTAAAAAACTGGTAGAATGCTTGAAAAAAAAGGTGTCATGACTCTGGCAGTTCCAAAGTAACACAAATCACTGTGGCGTGCTGGGGTCTGGCTTGTGCCTATCGAGCTGCAATTGATGCTACTATCAACCTAGTGACAGACCCTGCGGCCGTTCCAGTCCCGGCTCCTGCAGCCCTTCCAGCTCCAGCTCCCGCAGTCATTCCAGCTCCAGCTCCCGCAGTCGTTCCAGCTCCAGCTCCTGCAGCCGTTCCAGCTCCAACTCCCGCAGCCGTTCCAGTTCCAGCTCCCGCAGCCGTTCCAGCCACTGCAGCTGCTCCAGCTCCTGCAGCCACTCCCACTCCCGTGGCTGGGTCAGAGAAACGAACTGTAGCAGTGCAAGTTGTCCCTGTAGAGGGTATTCCAACCCTTGTGGCAGACCCTGTGGCTGGGTCAGAGAAGCGAGCTGTAGCAGTGCAAGTTGCCCCTGTAGAAAAGGTGAAAAAATGGTATAGAAACTCAGGTCGTTTAGAACGCAGACAGTCTTCTGCTAAGTCTGGGTGTGGAGAAGACGGGGCTGGGCCATCAAATGTGCAGGAGGATGAAGATGAGGGTGAGGATGTCGAAAAATCAACAGTAACTACCCGAACCCTATACCAGCGTGAGCTACGAGATGTGCGAAAAGATTTTGGTCGCTGTATAGGTGAACAGCTTGTCACCTGGCTGCTCCAGTGCTGGGACACTGGAGACAATGGTGTGGAATTAGAGGGCAGGGAAGCCAGGCGGTTGGGATCCCTTGCTAGAGATGCAAGCATTGACAAAGCAATTGGAGATGGAGCACGATCTCACAGCCTCTGGAGGCGTCTCCTGTTAGCTGTGAAGGAAAGGTATCCCTTCAAGGAAGAACTTGTATGTCTACCAGGCAAGTGGACCACCATGGAGAAGGGAATTCAGTAGCTGAGGGAATTAGCCGTACGGGAAGTAATTTATAAGGACCTAGACGACGCACAAATATCCACAGATCCAGATGAAGTCCAGTGTACTCGACCCATGTGGCAGAAGTTTGTACGGAATGCACCATCGTCATGGGCCAGCTCATTGACAATAATAACCTGGAAAGACGGTGAAGACCCCACAGTGGGTGAAATGGCTAAACAACTCCGGGAGTACGAAGAAAATCTCCCCTCTTCCCTACAGGCTTGCGTCTCGGCTGTGGAGAAACTCTCTGAAGAGTTCCACCAACTTAAAGAGAATTTATCTTCCCCCCCACATGAACGAACCAGTGGCCACCAACTAAAAGAGAATACTTTGGAGAAACTTTTTGAAGAGATCCATCAACTTAAAGAGAGTTTATTTTCTTCCCCACCTGTACAAACCAGTGTCTCGGCTATTAGGGGTAACGTTCATCTGTGCAAAGAAGACAATATGGTGGGTACACACCCCGTGCCACCCTGTGGTTTTACCTCCGTGAACATGGAGAGGACATGAGAAAATGGGATGGAAAATCTACTGAGACCCTAGAGGCACGAGTATGTGAGTTGCAAAAGAAAACAATTGGGAGAAAGGGGTTCTCTGAAAAGTTTGCTGCTCCAACTTCCAGCAGGCAGTCCTTTAAACACAGAAACGAAGATTCTGACCAGGACTAGAGGGGCCCTGCCTCCAGCCAGGGGGAGGAAAGGGGCAATCGAGTTTATTGGACTGTGTGGATTCAATGGCCTGGCACGTCTGACGCACAGAAGTATAAGGCTTTAGTAGACACCGGTGCACAATGTACTCTAATGCCATCAAGCTGTAAAGGGCCAGAGCCCATCTGTATTTATGGCGTGACAGGGGGATCCCAGCAGTTAACTGTATTGGAGGCTGAAGTGAGTCTAACTGGAAATGAGTGGCAAAAGCACCGTATTGTGACTGGCCCGGATGCTCCGTGCATCCTTGGCATAGACTATCTTAGAAGAGGATATTTCAAGGACCCAAAAGGGTTCCGCTGGGCTTTTGGCGTAGCTGCCTTAGAGACAGAGGACATTAAACAGTTGTCTACCTTGCCCGGTCTCTCAGAGGACCCTTCTGTTGTGGGGCTGCTGAGGGTTGAAGAACAGCAAGTGCCAATCGCTACCACAACTGTGCACCGGCGGCAATATCGCACCAACCGAGACTCCCTGATTCCCATCCACGAGCTAATTCGTCAACTGGAGAGCCAAGGAGTGATCAGCAAGACTCATTCACCTTTTAATAGTCCCATATGGCCAGTGCGAAAGTCTAATGGTGAGTGGAGACTAACAGTGGACTATCGTGGCCCGAACGAAGTCACGCCACCACTGAGAGCTGCAGTGCCGGACATGCTAGAACTCCAGTACGAACTGGAATCAAAGGCAGCCAAGTGGTATGCCACAATTGATATTGCTAATGCATTTTTCTCCATCCCTCTAGCAGCAGAGTGCAGGCCACAGTTTGCTTTCACTTGGAGGGGAGTCCAATACACCTGGAATCGGCTGCCCCAGGGGTGGAAACACAGCCCTACCATTTGCCATGGACTGATCCAGTCTGCGCTGGAGCAGGGGGAGGCTCCTGAACACCTGCAGTACATCGATGACATCATTGTGTGGGGTGACACTGCAGAGGAAGTTTTCGAGAAAGGGAAGAAAATAGTCCAAATCCTTCTGAAGGCCGGTTTTGCCATAAAACAAAATAAAGTTAAAGGACCTGCACGAGAGATCCAGTTTTTAGGAATAAAATGGCAAGATGGACGTCGTCAAATCCCAATGGATGTGATCAACAAAATAACAGCTATGTCTCCACCAACTAGCAAAAAGGAAACACAAACTTTCCTAGGTGTCGTGGGGTTTTGGAGAATGCATATTCCAAATTACAGTCTGATTGTAAACCCGCTCTACCAAGTAACCCGTAAGAAGAATGCTTTTGAATGGGGCCCTGAGCAACGACAAGCCTTTGAACAAATTAAGCAGGAAATAGTTCATGCAGTAGCCCTTGGGCCAGTCCGAACAGGACCAGATGTAAAGAATGTGCTCTACACCGCAGCCGGGGAGAATGGTCCCACCTGGAGCCTCTGGCAGAAAGAACCTGGGGAAACTTGAGGTCGACCCCTGGGGTTTTGGAGTCGGGGATACAGAGGATCTGAGGCCCACTATACTCCAACCGAAAAGGAGATATTGGCAGCATATGAGGGAGTTCGATCTGCTTCGGAAGTGGTCGGTACTGAAGCGCAGCTCCTCCTGGCACCCCGACTGCTGGTACTGGGTTGGATGTTCAAAGGAAGGGTCCCCTCTACACATCATGCAACTGATGCTACATGGAGCAAGTGGGTTGCACTGATTACTCAGTGGGCTCTAATAGGAATCCCCAGTCGCCCAGGAATCTTGGAAGTGATTATGGACTGGCCAGAAGGCAAGGACTTTGGGATATCATCAGAGGAGGAGGTGGTCCGTGCTGAAGAAGCCCCACTGTACAACAAGCTACCAGAAAATGAGAAGAAATATGCCCTGTTCACTGATGGGTCCTGTCGTATTGTGGGAAAGCATCGGAGATGGAAAGCTGCTGTATGGAGTCCTACACGACGAGTTGCAGAAGCTGCTGAGGGAGGAGGTGAATCAAGTCAGTTTGCAGAAGTGAAAGCCATTCAGCTGGCCTTAGATATTGCTGAACGAGAAAAGTGGCCAGTTCTCTATCTCTATACTGATTCATGGATGGTAGCAAATGCCCTGTGGGGGCGGTTACAGCAATGGAAGCAGAACAACTGGGAACGCCGGGGCAAACCCATCTGGGCTGCTGCATTGTGGCAAGATATTGCTGCCCGGGTAGAGAACCTGGTTGTAAAGGTGCGCCATGTAGATGCTCATGTGCCCAAGAGTCGGGCTACTGAAGAACATCAAAACAACCAGCAGGTGGATCAGGCTGCTAAGATTGAAGTGGCTCAGGTGGACCTGGACTGGCAACATAAAGGTGAATTATTTATAGCCCGATGGGCCCATGACACCTCAGGCCATCAAGGTAGAGATGCAACATACAGATGGGCTCGTGACCGAGGGGTGGACCTGACCATGGACACTATAGCACAGGTTATTCATGATTGTGAAACATGTGCTGCAATTAAACAAGCCAAACGGTCAAAGCCTCTCTGGTATGGAGGACGATGGCTGAAATACAAATATGGAGAGGCCTGGCAGATTGATTACATCACACTCCCCCAAACCCGCAATGGCAAGCGGTGGAAGCAACCACCGGATGGCTGGAAACATATCCTGTGCCCCATGCCACCGCCCGGAACACTATCCTGGGCCTTGAAAAGCAAGTCCTATGGCGACATGGCACCCCAGAAAGAATTGAGTCAGACAATGGGACTCATTTCCGAAACAACCTTATAGACACTTGGGCCAAAGAACATGGTATTGAGTGGGTGTATCACATCCCCTATCATGCACCAGCCTCCGGGAAAGTTGAACGATACAATGGACTGTTAAAGACTACACTGAAAGCAATGGGTGCTGGGACATTCAAAAACTGGGAAACACATTTGGCAAAGGCCACCTGGTTAGTCAATACTAGAGGATCTGCCAACCGAGCTGGACCTGCCCAATCAAACCTGTTACGCACTGTAGAAGGGGATAAAGTTCCTGTAGTGCACGTAAGAAACATGCTGGGTAAGATGGTCTGGGCTACTCCTGCCTCAGGAAAAGGCAAGCCCATTCGTGGGATTGCTTTTGCCCAGGGACCTGGATGCACTTGGTGGGTAATGCAAAAGAATGGGGAGGTCCGGTGTGTACCTCAAGGGGACCTAATACTGGGTGAGAATAGCCCATGAGTTGAATTGTAGTATGTTAATTATCATATAACACTGTATGTCATCACTACCATGGTTGCTATATATCATAGATGAAAATGGTGATTAATTAGAAGGTGTTGGAAAGAGTGTAACCTGAGCATGACATAAATGGTATGGAATAAGGGGTGCATATCTGTTGTGGTTTCAGGTAGGACAGAGTTAATTTTCCTCCTAGTAGCTGGCAGGGTGCTGTGTTTTGGATTAGAATGAGAAGAGCGCTGATAACATGCTGATGTTTTAATTGTTGTAGAGCAGTGCTTACACCAAGCCAAGGACTTTTCAGCTTCTCGCTCTGTCCTGCTAGCGAGCAGGCTAGGGATGCAGCAGGAGCTGGGAGGGGACAGACCCAGGACAGATGACCCAAACTGGCCAAAGGGGTATTCCATACCATCTGACGTCATGCTGAACAATATATAGGGGTGGCTAGCCGGGGTGGAGGGGGGGCCGGCTGCTCGGGGATAGGCTGGGCATCGGTCAACGGGTGGTGAGCAATTGCATTGTGCATCACTTATTTCGTACACATTATTACTATTAATACTACTACTACTACTATTATTATTATTATTATTATTATTATTATTATTATTATTTTTCCTGTCTTAATAAACTGTCTTTATCTCAACTCACAGACTTCACTTTCCCGTTTCTCTCCCCCATCCCGGAGAGGGAGGGGGGAGGGTGAGCGAACGGCTGTGTGGTGTTTGGCTGCCAGCCGGGCTAAACCACAACAGTCTTTACTGTCTTTACAGTCTCTACAGTCTTTACAGTCACTCTTTATTTACAAGAAAGATGTTACATATTTTAGTGTCATATGTCATAAAGTAACGCAAAGCATAATGCTGCACAAGGTAGTTTACTTAAAATAGAAATTTGAAATTCTAAAATATAATTATTCTTCCATCTAGGTGTACAAAAGATCTGAGAAATAAAATAAAAATGACCATTATAGTCAGCATCACTAAGTGATATCTTGTTATCTAATTAAAACCAAACAAATATACAAACAAAGGAACTAAAATATGTATAAGAACTGTTTGACAGAATGTTAGTCTTAACTCATAGCATCAATTGAATCATTCCTCACGAAACCTGTTACACATATTTATATCTACTTTTCTAATATAGCCCTCATCTCAAATATATTTATTCTTTCATTAATTTTTTTTCCCAGTTCAGATCAGTACATTCAAAACACTAAATTCTGAAAAACATATGTCATCATATTATTGCATAGTATTATATCATTTAAAAGTTTAGGAACACCTTGGAAAATGTTTCAGCTTATACCAATAAATAATGCTCCTGCCTTTGTAGATTAAAAAAAATATATATATTTTAAATTTATCCACTACGTAGTTTTTAAAACTTACCTTATAGCAGAACAGAAAGCCATCACTCTCCTTCCTGTTTTGGTCTTTTTTTTTTTTTTCTCTCTTAAGTAGTCTAGGTAATCTGCAACTCGTGTTTTCTGTTTTAGCAGCATCCTAATTAGCAAATCTTGAAAGCTGTGCTGTCATACAAGGTTTCCAGTGGTACATCTGTTTCTAACGTACAGTGCATAATTTAAAGAAGAGACACTTCAGGGGTCCGCCCACTGCAAATTTCAGTTGTTAAAAATGTCTGGAGCAAGATGCCTTTAAATAGTAGCCACTTTCTTGGTACATTAATTTTCTCACACTGAGAAGCAGAAAATGTAATTGTATCTGTCACTTTGTGTAAAGCTCTGTTTACTTTTAAATGTTATTTACCACTTAAATATCTTGTTCAAACTGATTATATACCAAGTCATTTAAACTTTTATAATACCTATTTATTACAGTTAATGTGTTTTTCCTCAGACTGTAGTTTAGGAAGTTTGTCCAATCAGCATTAGAACAAAGTATAGATTTTTTCTTTAGGCTGGACCTCATAAATGCAAGTCAACTGGATTTTGAGAACTACTGAAATAAAAAAACTTAAAACCTTAACCTAGAAGTAAAACACTGGCAGTGATATTTACATTTAATCTCTTTCCTACATATATACACACAGAAAGAGCCAGAACACCTCCCTTAACAGCCACAAATCCATATCCTCATCAATAATTCATCTTGGCTGGTAATGAGCTTAGTGACTGGTGCTATATCCAACAAACCCTTTACAATGTGAAAGACCTAATTACAAAAGGCATAACATAGTTATCCCCCAACTAAAGTCTTGTTTCACGAACATTCCAAACATATAGGGACATACATAAACCAAAAAAACCCATGATTTATCTTAAACGTAGAATAAAACCTACTTTGGGGTGGGGGGGTAGGGTGGGGGGGAGAAGCACTAAGGGGAGTAAAACTTCAGTGGAGAGATGATGTTTGTAGCACTTTGGTGTCAGACTGTATAGATCATTAAAATATTGTCTAAAGCTCCATAGTCTTCTTTAAAATATTACCACAAAAATATCTTTAATAAAATGTTACAGTTTGTGTGTTATTTTATGTTAGATTTTATTATTATTATTATTATTATTATTATTATTATTATTATTATTTTTACAGCCTATTCAGAAGTCTTTTCTTCTTTTCCTCACATTGTGTCCTTTTCCTTCATGGAATCCAGCCAAATGTATCTGTATCACTCAAAATATATGATTTCCTTAACACTGAGATGAATAAATGGAGTAGTGAAGAAAAAAAAAAAAAAAAAAAAAACAGGTAATTACTTATTTATTTTCCTGCACCTTTAAATGCATGTTGGATTTCTTCTAAATAGTTTCTACATTGGTGTAGACCTTGTGCTGGATGGTCTATGAAGCTGAGTTAGGAAACAATATGTTTCACGAAAGGCTTTTTAGTGCAGGATGATGAAATGCAGGATGATGAAATGGAGAAGTAGGCTATTATATTTAATTACTTCTTGCTCCTGAGACTACTCTTCTTCTTCTTCTTCTGCGGAAAAGAGTTCTTTCTCATTATGTATGCACAATTCACCATTTCTGGTCAACAGTGCCTCCAGTACCTGTCCTGGGAAGAAAGAAACTACTAAGAAGGAAGTGAATAAACATGCATCTTATCACCCACTTTGTGTTTGCCTGTCAATGACAGCAATGTACAATCTATGTTGTTTGCTGGGTGAAAATGTGATAGTTTTCATGTCTCTCAGCCAGGGGCACTGTGTTTCTCTTCTCCCTTTCAGCAGACAGCAAAGGAGGGTTGTCAGCACTTTCACACACTGAACTCTCCAGATGGTACAGGAATTGATCTTCATAAATTTTCTTGCACTTGGGGCCTGATCCCAACCTGTGTCAGGAACATTCAGAAATCAATAAAGTTTACTCATATATATCCCACACATTCTCTTTACATATTTGTTTATAACCTGTCAAAAGCCATCTACACAAGTACTCAGATCTGTTTGACCATGTATTCTGTTTTAATTTTGATATTTTTTTTTTTTAGAAATTATATTTTTAATTAAAATAGGCCAAAAAGCAAAGCCCAGAATAAACCACAGAATCAAAATTGTTGTCAATTCATTTTCTTTCCCTTCATATTGAGGAAAGGAAATGATCCTTTCAGGAACACAGGCCAAATTCAACATTCTTTAGTTCTATGCAGACTTCATACTATTCTTTATTGTACAAAAAAAGTGACTCAAGTTTTCACTTTAATGAACGTCAATAATTAGAAATCAAAAAATCTTTCCATAAGCAGATCTGAAAAGATGCAAAGTTGAATCCAGCTCGTTGTTTTAATGGAACACAACACTTATTCATGGATGAAAAAAGGTTTGCAGAACTATTAGCATACGTACTCAGGCACAATTTGTTAGAAATCTTGGCCAAGCTTTTAATGGATATGGACAGATTCACTGTTTGTGTGGGAAACCATATTAATTAAGTTAGCTTTTGATTTGAAATGAGGCAAGCAAGAAATTCCAATGAATTATGCTTTCCATTGTCTGGGTCAGAGCAACTTAAAAAAAAAAAAAAGTCAGTAAACAAGACAAGAAGGAACACATACAGATGAAACAGAGCAAATGAAAATTTGTCTTATGTCTATCTTAAACTAAGCCCCATATCAAATCTGAACAATAATTTTGGAAAATATTCTACATTACAGACAAAAAAGATGAGGGTTTAGGGTTTAGACTTAGGCAGCTTTCAGCCTAGTCTCCAGTTGCCACATTGTATATGCTTCTTCATTTGGTACAATTATTTAGCTTCACTAGTTGCAGACAGATTTTAGGCTGCACACCGGTATACCTAGATATCAGAACTGAATCTGGAGGAAGAGGCCATGCTGAGACAGACCTTCAGCATAAGAAAAACTACAGATTTTTACCAGCTACTTCCTCTGTGCAGAATATTGTTTTATCAGTTAGTACCAGCCAAACTTAAGAAATTTGGCAAAATAACAGTGTGCTTCTCACATATGAAAGTCACTTGCTCTCATTTTCAAATGCATTAATGTTGTGGTTTAGCCCGGCTGGCAGCCAAACACCACACAGCCGTTCGCTCACCCTCCCCCCTCCCTCTCCGGGATGGGGGAGAGAAACGGGAAAGTGAAGCCTGTGAGTTGAGATAAGGACAGTTTATTAAGACAGGGAAAATAATAACAATAATAATAATAATAATAATAATAATAATAATAATAGTAATAATGTGTACAAAGTGATGCACAATGCAATTGCTCACCACCCGTTGACCGATGTCCAGCCTATCCCCGAGCAGCCGGCCCCCCCACCCCGGCTAGCCACCCCTATATATTGTTCAGCATGACGTCAGATGGTATGGAATACCCCTTTGGCCAGTTTGGGTCAGCTGTCCTGGGTCTGTCCCCTCCCAGCTCCTGCTGCACCCCTAGCCTGCTCGCTAGCAGGACAGAGCGAGAAGCTGAAAAGTCCTTGGCTTGGTGTAAGCATTGCTCTACAACAATTAAAACATCAGCATGTTATCAGCGCTCTTCTCATCCTAATCCAAAACATAGCACCCTGCCAGCTACTAGGAGGAAAATTAACTCTGTCCTACCTGAAACCAGGACAATTAAACATCCAGCAAAAGCCATGGATACAGAATATTTACAACCGTGAAACATCCTGATAAAGATTAAGATGCTGTGGAACCATAAAAAGTCAGAAAAATACAACATCAGTTCTGATCCACCAGTCTCAACTCATGCTACTGTTTGAGTATATTAATTTCTCTCATATCATGTGCCAACTTTGATGTAGGCATTTTTTGCATGCTTTTGTTTTCCGGTGACGTAATGTTATTTCAAAATAAGCTTTTGTATCTGATTGAGGTTCAGCAAGTGTTAGCCCTGTTTGTATTTTTTTTTTTTTTTTTTTTTTTTTGGTAATAACCATGACTGGAAATAATGTGAAGAGAACTTTGCAAAGCCACTTCCTGTGATCCAGCAAAATCGAGGTTTTTGGTAAACTCCACTTAGTATTGTGCTATCTAAACATAAGTTATTCAGATGAACTCAGATTTGATTTGAACCAGTGAGCCCACCTTTCATTTCTGGGTGACCAAAGTGGTGGTCTTTGATCTAAGAAATCAGTTAGATGCTAAACATGGAACTCATTAACCTAAGAGAGAGGATGCTCAAATTCTCCCACCAGTCTGGCGTTCATTCAGGCACCTGAAAAGAAGTTATTCATATACAAAGGAATTACCATGTGAATAGTGCTTCCGTACAGTTTCTGCATATGCTGCCCTGCATTTTTATCAAGACTGCAAACATAAACCAGCGTGAGAAAGCAGGTGCTATTTTCTTCTATCTTTTGAGCATCAGTCTTTCCCAGCAGTAAGATCTGTGTGCTAATGGCCAGAGTAAGGCATTCTGCAACCAGACAAACAGAAAAACAAACTAAAAACATAAAGTCCTGTGCTTTTGATCTAGATTTCATTATGGCACAGAACACTGAAGTAAGAGATAGAAAGCAAAAGTTTTTTAATTCTTAATTTCCTTAAGAGTATGAAGCTGCAATGTAAAAGCAAGAGTCTAAAAAGATTCTAAACTGTCAAGCTGTGACAGTTTCTCCTCATAAACATTCAGTTTGCACAGAATACAGAACAGAAGTGCCTTTTGAGTTATATCTGACTTTCAGCAACTCATCCATATTAAACTATTAATTCTGTTTCAAAAATTCTGTTTCTCTATCATTCAAAACAAAAAAGATTTCGTTGCCCACTTTAGTCAACAGTAAAATAATTTTTTTAAATGAATAATAATAATTGCTGCTATTAAAACAATTGAATTCCACAGAAAATTACTGCAAATAATCCACTGTCTTTTACACACTCTGTCTGGACACGCTCCACAGTCCAGGGCCTTGATGTCCTTCTTGTACTGAGGGACCCAGTTGAACACAGTACTCAAGGTGTGGCCTCACCAGAGAAGAATACAAGGGGACGATCACCTCCCTTGTCCTGCTGGCTACACTATTCCTGATACAAGCCAGGATGCCGTTGGCCTTCTTGGACATGTTCTGGCTCATGTTCAGGCAAGCATTCATCAGCACCCCCAGATCCTTTTCCTCTGCACTGCTTTCGAGCCACTCTCCCCCAGTCCTGTAGCATTGCATGGGGCTGTGGTGGTCAAAGTGCAGGACCCAGCACTTATCCAAGTTGAACCTCATCCCATTGGCCTCTGCCCATTGGCCCATCCTGTCCAGGTCCCTCTGCATGGCCTTGCTATCCTCCGGTAGATCAACACTTCCTCCAAGACTTGGTGTCACCTGCAAACTTACTGAGGGTGCACTTGATTCTCTTACCCAAATCATCAATACAGATATTAAAAAGGATGGGACCCAACACCAATCCCTGGGGAACACCACTGGTGACTGGTCAACAGCTGGATTTCACTCCATTCACCACTACTCTCTGGGCCCGGCTGTCCAGCCAGTTTTTTAACCCAGCAAAGTGTGTACCTGTCCAAGCCATGGGCTGCCAGCTTCTCCTGGAGAATACTATGGGAGACTGTGTCAAAGGGCTTGCAGAAGTCTGGGTAGACTAAATCAAGAGGCTTTCCCTCATCCACCAGGTGGGTCACACAGGCATAGAAGGAGAAAATGTTGGGCAGGCAGGACTTGCCTTTCATGAACCCATGCTGACTGAACCTGTTCCCCCATTGGTCCCAAATATATTGCATGATTGCTTTCAAGATAACCTGTTCTATCACCTTTCCTGGCACCAGGGTCAGGCAGACAGACCTGTAGTTCCCCGGGTACTCTTTACGACCCTTCTTATAGATGGGCGTCACATTAACAAGTCTCCAGTCATCTGGGACCTCTCTGGATGTCCATGACTGCTGATAGATGATGGAAAGCGGCCCAACAATCACATCCACCAGCTCGCTCAGCACCCTCGGGTGGATCCCATCTGGCCCCATGGACTTCTGACAGTCCAGGTGGAGCAGCAGGTCTCTAACTGTTTCTACCGGAACTCTGGGGGATTTGTTCTGCTCTCCATCCCAGACTTCCAGGTCAGGGGGCTGAATACCCTTAGGATAAGTGATCTGACTATTAAAGACAGATGTAAAGAAGACATTAAGAACCTCAGCTTTCAGCTTTCTCCTTATCATGAGCAGTCATGTTCCTCCCCACCCACTCCCCCCCCAACCCCCCCGCATCCTGTAAAGGATGGAGATTCTCCTTGGCCCTCCTCTTGCCATTAATATATTTATATATATATATATATATATATATATTTTTTTATCCTTAACCATAGTGTCCATGTTGAGCTTGTACTGGGCTTTGGCCTTCCTAATTTTTTCTCTGCATATGCTGGCAACTTCCTTGTACTCTCCCCGAGTTGCCTGCCCCTTCTTCCACTAGACATAAACTCTCTTTTTCTCCCAAATACTCAGCAAAAGTTCCCTGTTCAGCCACACTGGTCTTTTTCCCTGCCAGCTCATCTTATGGCACACAGGGACAGCCTGCTCCTGCGCCTTTAAGACTTTCTTCTTAAGGAGCATCCAGCCTCCCTGGACCCCCCTGCACTCAGGACTGTGTCCCAAGAGATCCTCCCTACCAGCGTCCTGAACAATTCAAAGTCTAACCTCTGCAAGTCCAAGGTAGTAATTTTACTAACGCCCCTCCTGACTTCACCAAGAATAGAGAACTCTACCATGTCATGGTCACTCTGCCCAAGACAAGTCCCTACCACCACATCTCCCACCAGATCTAGCAGAGACACTCCCTCTGGTAGGCTAACTAACCAGATGAGTCAGGAAGCTGTCTTCCACACACTCCAGGAACCTTCTAGACTGCTTTCTCCAGGCTGTATTCTATTTCCAGCATATGTCTGGGAAGTTAAAGTCGCACATGTGAACAAGTGCTGGCAATCGAGCTGCTGTTCTGCCAGATGCTTATGAAATGCCTCATCTATCCCTTCATCCTGATTTGGCAGTCTATAACAGACCCCCACCAGGACAACCACCTTGTTGGCCAATCCCCTGATCCTTATCTAGAAGGACTCTGCTTTATCATTCCCAACCCTGATCTCAACAGCATCAAAACATTCTCTAATATAGAGAGCCATGCCGCCATCTCTCCTTAGTTGCCTATCTCTTCTGAAGAGCTTGTAGTCATCCATTGTAGCACTCCAGTCATGGGAGTGGTCCCACCACATTTCAGTGATGGTCATAGTTTGCCTGCCACACAACAGCTTCCAGCTATTCCTGTTGCACATGCGTGCATTGTTGTAGATGCACTTCAGTTGTGCCATTGCCCTTGTCCCCAACCCCCCAGTAATAAAGATTTTTTTTAATGGCTATCAAACCTTTACTTATGCAGTATAAATTGAAGATAAAGGCAGACAAGAAAGATTAAATTAAAACAAAGATTTTCAGTGGTACACACAAGGTTAAAAGAAAGGATGGTATGACATCCAAGGCCTATCCATGGACTTCACTGTGGTACGATCACTGTGGATCTGTAGAAAGGTTGTAAAATTCAGCCTGTCAAGCAACAACAGTTAATCTCTGATAGATGTACCCAGATTGTCTTTGTTTTCACCCATAACCAGCTGTCAAGCAGTGTCACATCATTAATGTGAGCTTCAGATTTCTGAGGTATTATTACTCCATTACAGACATAACAACCCAATTGGAAGTAATGACATTTGTGCTACTAAACTATCTTGAAAACTTCTTAAAATCTTATATTCAGATTATTATTATTATTGAAACTTAAATTTCAGCAAGATTAGATTTTCTAGTGCTCCACATGCAATGATGACAAGTGTTGTGTCAAAGTCCTAATAAAGCTTGATATCTCACCCATCATTGTACTGGGTCGGGCTGGGATGTTAACTTTCCCTGCAGCAGCCCATACAGTGCTGTGCTCTGCACTCGTAGCTAAAACAGCAATGGTATCACACCAGTGTTGTGTCTGCTCCTGAGCAGTGCTGGCACAGCATCAGGACTCTCTCTAACCCCCCTAGGGGTGGGCAAAGATGTGAGAAAAGAAACATCACCAGGGCAGCTGACCTAAACCAACCAAAGGGATATTCCATACCATATCATGTCACACTCAGCAATAAAAGGTGGAAAAAGGAGGAAGAGGGGAGGGGTGGGCTCTCATTGTGACAACATCTGTCCTCCTCCCGAACACCGGCTACGTGCGTTGAGGCCCTGCTTCAAGGACGTGGTCAAGCATCGCTCATTTGTGGGAAGTAGACAGTAATTTCTTTCCTCTACACTTCCACATAGCCTTTACTTGTTTTGTTTAGTTTTCCCTTTCCCCCTCCCTTTTCCCCTTTCCTTTTTTTTTTTTCCCCTTGTTGTGGTTTAGCCCGGCTGGCAGCCAAACACCACACAGCCGTTCGCTCACCCTCCCCCCTCCCTCTCCGGGATGGGGGAGAGAAACGGGAAAGTGAAGCCTGTGAGTTGAGATAAGGACAGTTTATTAAGACAGGGAAAATAATAACAATAATAATAATAATAATAATAATAATAGTAATAATGTGTACAAAATAAGTGATGCACAATGCAATTGCTCACCACCCGTTGACCGATGCCCAGCCTATCCCCGAGCAGCCGGCCCCCCCACCCCGGCTAGCCACCCCTATATATTGTTCAGCATGACGTCAGATGGTATGGAATACCCCTTTGGCTAGTTTGGGTCAGCTGTCCTGGGTCTGTCCCCTCCCAGCTCCTGCTGCATCCCTAGCCTGCTCGCTAGCAGGACAGAGCGAGAAGCTGAAAAGTCCTTGGCTTGGTGTAAGCATTGCTCTACAACAATTAAAACATCAGCATGTTATCAGCGCTCTTCTCATCCTAATCCAAAACATAACACCCTGCCAGCTACTAGGAGGAAAATTAACTCTGTCCTACCTGAAACCAGGACACCCCTTTAAATTAATTGTTTAGTTAAATTGTTTAGTTAAATTGTTTAATTAATAATAATCTTTCCTTAATAAATATTTCTTTTTTCCTTTAATTAAATCATCCTTATCTCAACCCGTGTGTTGTTCTTTCCTTTACTTCTTCCCCTCCTCATCTAAGGAGGGGGAGTGAGAGAGCGGTTGTCGTGTTCAGCTGCCAGCTGCCTGGTCTGGTAAAACCACCACAATCATCCATCTTTGGCATTGAGATAGATCAGCCCTGAGGGGGGAAAAAAAAAAAAGGGTGGAAGGAAGAAAAAATAAAAAGACATACAGTAAAAAGACTACAAAACCAACCAACCAAAAAAAGGCAAGCCACAATTTATGAAGGGTTATAAAAATATTTGAAAATAATAATAATTTTTTAAAAAGTCTGAAATATAAACCAGATTTTGTTATATATATATCTTGGAGTCTACAATGCCTTAAAGGTGCATATGAAGCAAAGGATTCCCATTATCATAATAATTTTCTCATAACTCATTGAAACACTAAAAAAAATATATTATCATGAACATAGAGAACAAAGATCTGTATTCAGATCATATAAGATGTCTGAGAGGAATTTGTGCCTTAGGAACTATAGTTTAAATCTTTTTTTAGCACTGAATCCTCCTTATTTAAATTTGCAGTTTGAGTATTCCAGTTATTGGTAACTAAAAACGTACATTGCCACTGCCTCTCACTGCATCAACATTCACAATAGTTGGAAAACAAACAAACAAACAAAACTAAGGTTAAGAAATCTAATCAGCCATAGGACACTAAAATAAGACTAAAAAATATTTCACTAAAGTAGAAAAACAACTTTGTCGTGTATTTTCAGAATCATAGAACGGCCGAGGTTGGAAGGGACCTCTGGAGATCATCTAGTCCAAACCCCTGCCAAGCAGGATCACCTAGAGCACATTGCTCTTGAGTGGACACATACTAAGGAGAGAAATTTTATGGCCGCTACATATTTAAAATTACATGGCATGATATAAAATGCAAAATTTTTGTTTCAAGTACACTGTCCCCTATTGAAACAAAAAGAAAAACTCACCACATGCCAAAAAAAAAAAATATGGATGGACTTATTTCTTCCAAAACTAAAGGAAAATAAACACCACATTTTCCAATTCTTAAAATAGAAATGAAATATAAAACGTTCTTCTAGTACATCAGCTACACCAAAAAGGATGAGAAACGTTTTTCATGTGCACAGTGTGATCCCTGAAAAAGTGGGAAGCTCACTTTTAGGTATCTACATTTTCTTACACCAGGATCTCTTTACATTCTGCTTAGTCCCTCTGAGGGACCTAATCTTGACTTTATGCACTCTCATAAAGGCTGCTCCTTCCAGTGCCTTGGATTGAATCGAAAAGAAAATATCTTAGATTTAGGAAATTATTCCTCCCAAAGAACATTTTTTGAAACTTGAAATAGTTCTTCAAAATTTTGATTTTCACAAAAGGAATCAGTTGATTAATCATTCTCATGTTGAAGTTTCTAATTACTTCTGCCTTCATATATTTATTGTCAGTTCATTTCAATAACTATAGAAGTGCACTTAATATGTAGTTATTCAGTAGGAGTGTAGTCAGTGATATATACTAAAAAGTCTTAGATTACTACGGATATTTATTAAATATATTCCAAAGTAACTTCACCAGATTAACATACAAGACCAATCACTTTTGAATTGCTAGTGAGACGAAAAGCAGAACAACACATGAACAAAGCTAAAGAAGAAACATTAGAAGCTTTTGAATAAAATTAGTTGTAAATTCTCAGATAATTAGACCTGGAGCTCCCAGTGGAGCTTTATTGCAGCCAGTGGTCAGAAGTAAATTTTATCACTTAAGTGTGAAATGGGTATGAATAGTGCCATTAAGCCTGCTATATTCAGCAAAGCATTCATTCATATGCTTAATTTTGATTTCAGAGGAATTGAAATATGATAAATGTACTGGGAATTGTAACACTAAATAAGAGAGCAATTAAAAATGTGATTAAAAATTCTGTTCACCTGGGCCTTTCAACATTATCTAATCTTTGGCATTGTGGTTGTTTTTGAAATGTGGTTCTTGGGATCTCAGGTGAAAAAAAAAAAAAAAAGACAGTATTTGTTACATCACATAATTTCCCAGGGTATTTAAAGACAGGTTTCTAAATTATCACATGGACTTCATCGATGTCTGGCATAAATGAGAAATGATATTGTTCGATTTGCAAAAATTTTTAAAGTGCTAGTTTGGGGAACAGGTGAGGAAAGTTATGCATAAAGATATTTTCTGTCAAATGGTTCTATAAATTGATATAACTTCTTTACAAAATAACCAGTCCTGACCTCTCTTCACTGGTAGAAAAATGACCATTTATACAGGGCAGCTGGATTTCTGAAGAATTTTCAGATACCATAAGAAGCAACCCCTTCGGCCACTTCTGTAGAATGAGAAAGCATAGCTCCTTGCAGGGGCATTCAACCTTTGTCAAGTTAAGAAGATATATTATCAGAAATTAAAATGCCACATATGTTAAAAAAAATGAAAGAAACACAAAGAGCACATTACTTACTCAGAATGAGGACCTGTTGTAAAACCAGTATTAGAACAGCACAATTTGGGCAATTTACTGTTATAAGCAGTTGTGTAGCTCATTATTTTCTACACAAAGCCACTTTAAAACCTCTCATATGCTTTTAATATACCACTTAGTATTAGGCAATTACCATTTCCTTTTCAGTGTTCAGCCTCTTAAGTCTTTGAACTCAAAACTACAGTATTCTGACAATTGTTATAAAACCACAGAGAAAGCAAAACATTTTTGTTCACCAGGTCACAAATATATATATAAAGTGTTTTTGTTAAAATTTGTTCTACATGAAAATCTTTTTAATTAGTGAAGGATCAGGCTTAGACTTTAAACTGCCAGCATTCTTATCAACCGAGGTAAAATTTAGGAACCTGCATAGCACATATATTTGCTACTCAGCTACTTATTAAAATACATAAATAAATAAATAAAGATAAAAATAACCTGTATGCTTTAGGAAAGAGAGAATGAAATACATGGAAGGAGAATGGGAGAATAATCATGGATATTTTTGTTTGTTTGTTTGTGTTTGATTGTTCTACATTTATTTACCCATACATAACATGTGTGATATGTAATGTGTACTTCAGTGTTTGATGTGAATGTAGGCATTTTGATTTTTCTTTTCTTGCCTTTTTTTTTTCAACAGCAATAACAAATTCACAAGGAGGAATATTAACGTCTGCATTAAAAATTCTTTTTATTACTGTTTATATAAAAAAGTCAAAAAACATTATTGAGGCTGATGGTTGGTTTAACTATTCAAAATGCAGTATTAAAGGTCTTAACAATAGGAAAGATACATCATCAGTAAAACACTGGAAAGCACAGAGGGTAACAAATAGAAAAATTAAACAAATAAATAACTATTACAATTTAAATATATATATATATATATATATAAATATTTACACCCTAGAGCTTCAGATTAAATTTAATGTCATGATATTTATAAATGATCAGGATGCAACAGTGAGCATATCCATTCTTGATATTTCATACTCCAAAAATGACCATCCAGTTTAGCTGAGCTTTAATTAATACCGTGTTACTCATGGCAAAGCTTTGAATTGTAACTGCACTTTTATTAATCTTATTGACTTACTATTTCAGGGAAGTAAATTCTACATTCAGTTCGTTTACTGTCATGGTACTTGAAAGGCAAACGCAGCCCAGAAGATGATTTTGGCACAACAAAATCTCTTGACAGACCCTTCAAGGCATGGAAATTTTCCAGGGGACTGTTGAAATACAGAACGCAAAAAGCTGCAGGCATTGCATGGGATGATGACAAGAAAATCAAGAGCAAAAGGAGATGATGCATTTCAGATGATTTTATTTTATTTTCAAATAATAGGAAATACTGCAAAAGGTTGAAGGATTCCTAAATATAACCATATTACACAGTTACAGATCAAAGAATGTTGTTTCAATGGTTACAAAGAATTCAACATTTGCATTAGGCAAAATTTGCAGTTTAAGGGCAACCTTGCTATTTCAATACTTTTATTAATGTAAAGTTTTGCAAGCAATTAAACACAAAGGAAATGTAGTACATTGATTATTTACATAACGTTTTTAATATCAGAAAGATGGTTCTCAATACACACATCAAAAGGAAATATCAATAACTGTATTTAATCATTCTTTCAATATCTAATAAGACAAAAATATTCTAGTTATAGTTTATTTCATACATGTATTCTTAATACTGCTTGCAAAATCTATCATTTTAAAACAACATTTAAGGAAGATGTATTCTATCCAACTTGTCCATATACATAAACAGGAAAGCAAATTACATCAGAGGTGTAAGTAATATAGAAATTATATTATCAGTAGATTTTAAAGCATATAGACATCACAAAATGGTTAATATTCCATTTGTTTAGATTTATTATTCCTTAGGTTGTATGACAATGGCTGCAAGTTGGAACATAGAACTGGAGGGATATGCTGGAATATTAAGTTATTCTTTGCTATAATTAGCATTCATGTCTTAAATCACTTTCAAAAATATTGTAAGTATAATGCTAAAAGTAGCCATGATCTTCCCTTGTAATAATTGTTTGAACAGTATTTAAAACTTTCATTTCTAGGACATATAGGCTTCTTTACTGACTTTCAGTGCGGTGATGGATTTCATGAAGAAAAATATGATTTTGAAGGTGAAAACAACTATATGAAGAAATTGGAATTTGCTTCTGCTCTTGGCCTTACATGATGCCTACATTTTGTTTAATATTAACAGTTCAGTAGCATCAATTCCTATTTAGGAATTCTTCATTTTCCAGTCCCCAGATCAAGACTTTGAAATTTCCTTTGAGAAAGTTGGTCCCTGGAGATAGATAAAGTCAACAGAAACTGTACTTGAATATTCCAAGTGCACTCTAGTATTAAGCACTCTGAAGGGGCGAAATGGAGGGTGGAGTAAAAATAAATAAATAAATAAAACCATGGATAGCATAAATTTTGTACCCAAAGTATGTAGACGCATGACTTCAAGCTCTCTTGTTTTTATCTCCTGATTTGTAAAACATGATAGCAAGCTCATTTGCCATAGAGAGGCAAGGAAATAAATTAATCTTTCAGAAGGACTCTGCGGGAAAATGTCATAAGAAAGCCCATATGTAAGTGAATCATTATTTTTTGAAAAATAGTTTGAATGACATTAAGTAAGAAGGTCAAGGGTTACACACTGAGCTAAGTGTGTATGGGTGTTGGGGGGTGAGAAGGAAGATATAGTTTAATTTTGGACTGCATATCACTCACCCGCTCCACAAGTCATAGAGTCTAAGGAAAACACAGCCTGCAAGCATGTAATGAAAGGCACTACTATATGGCATTCAACTCCAACAGTAACAGAACTATTCTTTTCGCCAGCTGAATTTTCCACATTAAAAGTATGATTCATTAATGTGAAGGGAGAGAGTCTAACACACTATTAATGCTTCATACTTTTAATATTTTGATAAAGGGATGTTTTTTTCTCTCAGGTTCAGAATATTAACAAAGAGTGAGCAGTCATTCACTCTCTTTAGCAAGAGTGACAGTCCCAGGTCTGCTGCTCCTTTCTGTATCTTCACCAGCCAGCACAGAGCAGTAATCTGCTACAAGGATGGTCCAATAGCAGGTATTTCCTCTTTGAAATAAAAACAGTTTGACTTTTAGGGTTGCTGTTGGTTGCCAAGGCTTCTCTAGCTCAGCAGAATAATACATTGGCTCTTCCATGGGGCAGATTATTAAATCACAATTTAAGCCTTAAAACAAGAGCCTGGAATGAAAGTAGAGCTTGCAGAGTTTAGCTTAAGACAGTTTAGTTGTCCTATGTGTGGAAGACAAGGCTCTACTTGAAACTGTATTAGAGCCATGTTATCGTTAATTTGTTATGATCTATCTTTATTTTTCCAATCCACCTGGCAGCAGCCAAATTCTGGCTTCTGGAATTTTCAACCATTTTCATTAAAGTATATGTGGGAGGTGAAATACAGATTTCTGTGTAGTGGTTTTAGCCTGCTAGACAGCTGAACTCCACCACAACGAAAATCTCCTCCTCCTCAAAGAAAAAGGGAGAGAAAATATGATGAAAAGGGCTCAAGGGCTGAGATATGGCACGGAGATCACTTGCTAATCATTGTCATGAACAAACAAAGCAAACACAGTATAGGGAGATTAATATAATTTATTATCTATAATTAGTAGATTAGAGCAGTTAGGAACTAAATGCAAACTAAAAACACCTATCCCCATTCACCCTCTTCTGCTTTGTCCCCTCAAGTGGTACAGGGGGATCAGGAATGGGGACTGAGGTCAGTCCCTAATGCTTTTTCTCCACTGCTCCTTCATGGTCACTCTCTGCCCCTTACTCCAGAGCGGGGTCCCTCCCATGGGATTCCATCCTTCCTGAACTGATCCTGTGTGGGCTTCCCACAGGCAGCAGCTCTTCAAGAGCTGCTCCTACATGATTCTGCAACACATGAGCAAACTGCTCCAACCTGGGTCCTCCAAGGGCAGCAGCTCCCCCCAGACGCCCTGCTCCTGCATGGGCTCCTCTCCACAGGCTGCAGCTCCGGCCTGGGGCAGGCTCCTGCGGGGGCTCTCAATGGGCCGCAGCCTCCTACAGGCCACAGCAACCTGCTCCACTGGGGGCAAATCCACAGGCTGCGGCGTGGAGATCTGCTCCATGTGGGACCCATGGGCTGCAGGGGGACAGCCTGCTCCACCAGGGGCCTCTCCACAGGCTGCAGGGGAACTTCTGTGGTGCCTGGAGCACCTCCTGCCCTCCTTCTGCACTGACCTTGGGGTCTGAAGCGCTGCTACCCACTCTGCTCTCTCAGCTGCTGTTGTTGCACAGCAGTTTTTTCCCTTTCTTTAACATGCTATCACAGAGGCACAAACAACATCGCTTATTGGCTTGGCTCTGGCCAGCGGTGGGTCCCTTTTGGAGCTGTCTGGAGCTGGTTCTGGTCTGACATGGGACAACTGGGATCTGCTCACAGAGGCCACCTCTGTAGCCCCTCTGCTAGTAAAACTGTTCCATGTAAACCTGATACAGTCTGTGTTGGCTATTGCTCGTATTTATCTTAATTTCATGATACATATACCATGCATCAAAATATATGATTTCAGAATTCCGCATGGAAGATTGTTCTATTTCTGTAATGTAAAAATAAGTATTATATATTCTAGAGAAAACAGCTTCTATTATTTATGTGATTGTGACTGTACATTAACTTCACCTAAAGTTTATTATCTAGGGATAGTTGACAGACTTGTCTTCACCTATATGAATGTTCTTCTAAAAGACTACTGATTCTATGATTCCAAGCTCTCTCTGCTAAATAGTGAAATGTCCAGTGTTTTGCATGGATGGCTCATTGCATGACTATTTAACAAAGTAAAATCATTGAATTATTAGATGGAATCAACCTTCCTGTTAAAATAAATAAATAAATAAATAAATAATAATGAAATAACATTTTCTGAAACTGTTAGAACCTATACTTACTTTATTTTTATTCATACAGTCTGTATCACAGAATCACAGAAACAGAGAATCACAGAATGGTTGAGCTTGGAAGGAACTTCTGTAGGTCAACTGGTACAACCTTCCCTGCACAAGCAGGGCCACCTAGAGCAGGTTGCCCAGGACCATGTCCAGACACCTTTTGAAAATCTCCACAGAGGAATGTTCTACCTCTCTGGGCAACACGTTCCATTGCTCAATCACCTGCACAATACAGAAGTGCTTCCTGATGTTCAGAAAGAACTTCTTGCATTCCAGTTTGTTCCCTCTGCTTCTTGTCCTGGCACTGAGTACCACTGAAACAGTCTGGCTCTGTCTTCTTTGTACCCTTACTGATGGTATTTATATAACTAGATAAGATCATAGAGTTGTAGAATCATAGAATCAAAGAATGGTTTGGTTTGGAAGGACCTTTAAGATTATTCTGCATCTCCCTAGAGCCTTCTCTTCTCCAGGCTGTGAATGCTCAGCTCTTTCAGTCCTAGAAAAGGTGTTCTTCATACAAGAGGTGCTCCAGCTCTCTCATCATCTTCATGGCCCTACTCTGGACTTGCTCTAACACTTCCGCATCCTTCTTGTGCTGGGTCCCAAGACCTGGACACAGTAGTCTAAGTGGGGCCTCACAAGGGCAGGGCAGAAGGGGACAATCACTTCCTTCGACCTGCTGGCCACTCCTCTGTTGATGCAACCCAGAACAGTTGCCTTCTGGACTGCAAGTAAGCACTACTGGCTCATGTCAATATTTTTGTCTACCAGAACCTGTAAGTTTTTCTCTGCAGGGCTGCTCTCAATGAGTTCTTCTCTCAATAAGTGTCTGAGGTTGCCCTGACACAGGTGCAGCACCTTGTTGAACTTCATTATGTTCACATTGTTCCACTTCTCAAGCTTGTCCAGGTCCCTTTGGATGGCTTCCCTTCCCTCTGTTGTACTGACTGCACCACTTAACTCGGTGTCATTTGCAAATTTGTTGAAGGTGCACTCAATCCCACTGTCTATGTCATTGGTGAAGTGGTCCCAAGATGGACCCCTGTAGGACACCACTCATTACCAAGCTTCCACCCAGACATAGAGCCATTGACCACCACTCTCTAGGTGTGGCCTTCAAGCCAATTTCTATTCCATGAATGGTCCGCCCTTCAAATCCACCCCTCTCCAATCTGGAGATCAGGATGTCATTTAGGACCATGTCAAAGGCCTTACAGAAGTCCAGGTAGATGACATCCACTTTGAGCCTTCTCTTCTCCAGGATTGAGTCCCAACTCTCATAGTCTTTCCTCGAAGGAGAGTTTCTTAACTGTTTTCATGACCTTTTATTGTATTCCACTATATCCATGTATTTCATGTACTGAGGGCCTCAGAACTGGACACACTACTCCAGGTGGACAAAAGGTGAAATATGTAGTTTAATATTTTAATAATTGTTAAATATAAATAAAGCATTTTGATTTTTCTTCATTTAATATGATCCCCATTTACTTGCTGGACCTAGGTGGCGCTATATGAGCAGAGAAGTTGAAAAAGATGACCTCCAGATGTCCCTTCCAACCTCAGCCAGCCTGTGGATCTGTGATTCTGTAATACATTAAACATTATTTAAAACTCAACCAGCCAATTTAAAAGTACAGTGACAGGTTATTCTGTTCCTATTTCCTTGATTTTGACTATCTACTTTATTATTAGAATTGTTGTTAAATGAGGTCATTTATTTATTTTTCCTTCTATAGTCATTTATTTGGATCTGTCTAGGTTCACTATCTGGAATCAGAGAGTATGGATTTAAGCCAAACCTCTTTGGTCTCAGATGTTACCAATATTTCTTTGATAAAAAGTTCTCTGGAGATATGACTTTAGAATGGTCTCTTCAATATGGAAGTGGCAAACTACCTGCCTACCTCAATGTGTAATTGCATGTTTGGATACTTTCATTCTTAATGTATAATTATAGGATTACAAGGGTATTGAATTGGTAACCGCATGCATTTATTTATCTATATGCAATCCAAAAGCTTAATATTTTTGACGACAGATGGTGTACAGAGTACATAATGTATTGCAAAGGTTCTGCTTTATCTGATATGTAAGATCCGACATCTGAATTTTAGAAAAGAAAAAAAATCTATGTTGTATTCGAAATGATATGACTAACAAACCCAATATAACTGGATACAAAGCTAATCTGTATCTGAGGTGAGTCCTTTGAAACAAGAGTCAGATAAGGAAAGTTAGTTCTACATCAGTCCTTTTACAAAGCTTGAAAGAGCTGCCAATAAATAAATAAATAAATAAAAAGTATAACATTCATACATTCATTATTTTAATACAATGTTAACACTATAATGAGAACAAAAGGGCATAGCATGTTCATTTTTCATAAGAGGCATTTTAAATAAGAACAGGAAAGAAAACAATATCCATTTATTTTACTTGGCCTAAAGCATAACAGATCTCACTAGAAAAAAATCTGTATCAAAAAAAGAAAAGAAAAAAAAAGCATTAAAAAAATAAAAAATAGAAAAGCTGTGTCATATTTTCAGAAAACAGAACTATGTAAGATGTGTAAGACCTTTTTCCCTCTTTAATCTCTTAACCGTTAGATCAGTTTGGCAAAGGCTCAAAGTTAAAACCATATTCTCAATTATCACTGACATGACAGCTAAAGCATTTTTTTAGAAAGTACAAAAAGTACTATTTACTTACATGATGAAAAGTTTTGTTTTGTTTTATTTTGTTTTGTTTTTTAAATGAAATTCACAAAGGATGCAAGTTAGAGGGCTCAATTTACTGAAAGAATGGTTCAAAACTAGCTTTATATGAAAGAACATGAAGTTAAAAATCAGGGCAATACCCACAAAAAGAAAGGAGTTCAATATTGACGACAGAGAGTCATGTACATACCATGTAAAACAGCACCACAAATGGATCCCTGAATTGACACTGGCATGTCTAACATGTATGTCCCTCTCAGTAATAACTATTTTGCATAGAAATATTTTATCCTGAAAATGACAAAACAGAACTTTTTAGCATCTGGAAAATGTCTTCCCCATGGTTGTCTGTACATACAGTTCATCAGTGCAATCGCACTTCTGAAAAGTTTCTGTTTCAACTTTGCCAGATTAGAAAGCTTGTAAATGATGATTTCTTTGACCCACTGTAATTGTAGCATTGACTTAAGGGGCAGGGCACTTCAAATATGCTACTTCAAAGCAAGAAAATCTTGCTAGTTTCTTAGCTTTAACATTACACTGTAAATTATTTAACACAAGTCCCTTCCTTTAGAAAATATAAACATAAATTACACTAACAGATATTTTTTACTATCCACTCTATTATTTTAAAAGTAAGGAAATAATTTTAAAATTCTTTTTCAAATGAAGGGGTGCCAAGCTGAAGAATCCAAGAAACACTTGAGTTATGGTGCAAATAGATCATGTCTTTTTTTTTTTGGAAGATTGTGAAGGTACTGAAAACAGAGATGTCATTTCTAGAAATGTTAGAGCTTAACTCCAGAAAACATATAGGTCGTTCTTTAGTTTAACTATAATACACACAGCCTAACCTAACCAGTTTTTAAAAGGATCACCTCATTTCCAACTGAGATACCAGACCATAGCATGAAGTTATCCTGATGTACATGACACTTGTACTTGCAGTTACCATTCAGACACCAGATACCAAAAAACAAACAAACAAACAAACAAACACCAAACATATTAATGACAAATAAAGAAATGCAAAACTGCATATAATAAGGAATAAGAAGCATAAAAATATATATTTACCTCTGCTTGGTGATCTGTGATACAAACTGCTGGTCTCATTCCACGAAAGGACAGAAGAAGCCATCAAGAGAAAAGAAGTTATCACCATCTGGGATTAGAGCCAGCCTTGTACCTTCTGCAGAAAGACTGAGTAATTTTTGCATTATTAATTGAGGGAAGCATACAAGCGAATGCCTCTGTGATTTAACAAAACTTGCATGAGTGATTGCAGGCAGGTAACAGCAAACTCTAAGACTCTCATCAAACACCCATCTGGAAACTCTTAATGGTTTGAAAATTTACAGTAAAACACAATAGTGAATGCTACACCTGCTAGAAAAGGGGCTGTGGTGTTGCATTATAACCAGTCCAGATCACCAGAATTGAAACTTTCCAAGCTTTAAACAAAACAGAAATTAAATAGCCAGCAATATTCTTATAGAAATTCAGGACTAAATCACAAGAAACTGGGCAGGGCAGGGCAGGGCAGGGCAGGGCAGGGCAGGGCAGGGAAGGGACCTGGACAAGCTTGAGAAGTGGAACAATGTGAACATAATGAAGTTCAACAAGGTGCTGCACCTGTGTCAGGGCAACCTCAGACATGAGCACTTATTGAGAGAAGAACTCATTGAGAGCAGCCCTGCAGAGAAAAACTTGCAGGGTCTTTTCTTTTTCTTTTTTTTTTTTTCCTCTCCAACTCATTTTGGCTGTTTAGCACTTAATACTTGTGTTCCTCATAAATGTGTGGTACAGAAATTATGTAAAAGTGTCCAGCAGAAATGCATTTCCTACTCTCATAAGCACCTTACAATTACTGTCTCAGTATCCCTCTTACCTTTCACACACAGAGTTTCCAAAACATATCCATGTATATCTTAAGTGACATCAGCAGAAATGTGACATTATAATTTGCATTTTTTAAATTTATTTCAGATATTTGTTGCAGTGAAACTTCACCCAGGTGAATATGTGCTGTTAGTCATATGAGTATGAAAGTCAGCAAAGTCTGTTTAAAAAAAAATAATAATAGTTTCATTGCAATCCTCTCCCCATGACTTCATACAAAACATTTAGTAGTTTCCTGAAATCATCATTTTTCCTCTCATTTCTCCACCTCTTATTTTCTTGCATGTGTCCTTTTATTCCTCACACCTGTAGCATTCTTTTTCAGGCTCCCTGAGTCCTTAATACTCTTCCAAAACTTCATTGAATACAAAAAACAGGCAAACCATATTCTCAACATTTAATATAAGATATCACAGTCATATGAATCTATAACTTTTATGTCCTTCCTCTGATTAATAAAGTAAGTGAAGAGTTAGGAAAGAAGTTTTTGAAGACCTGGGGTGTCAAGACTGAGAATTACAGCCACTGTTCTAAAGGACCCAGTACTTCTCCTAATATTCTTCTTATTTATCTACATGCTAAAGTGAATTCAGGAAATTGCAGCATACTGAAATTAATTTAAAATGTACTTCTTCCGTATTTTTTTTCCTGAAACTGAGTTTCCTTTAGACCTTTTTTTTTTTTTCATATTCAAACTAAGCAAACATATTTAGTGAGAAAACATCACATTATAAAGTCTTATTACAACATGAGAAACTTTCCAAAGTGGGCTTGATAAAGATTTTCATTAGCAAAAATTCAAAACCTTAGGAAATCTGTTATGAATGATGACTCCTTTATGTAACTGCATGTTAAAATTTCTTACCATAATAACTTGTGAAAATGGAAATTTGGTCAAAAATATATACATGGTATTTCAAGGTAACCTTGATGGCCAGTGAAACAGTATAAATAATTGTATTCATCTTCTGAAAGTGGAAAGGTATATAAAATTTGAATGTAGCATTGAACATGTTGTTTTGATTTTTTTTTTCCTCCCCAGTAAGCCGTTACATTTAGAGGTTTCAACATGTCTTATTCTTATATGTGAAGCATAAAAGAGAGAGCAGGGTATATAAATTAATGAATATATTTGTGACAAGAACTTTGCACAGTGCTTATAAGCCTGCTGTCAAAATCACTAATGCAGAAACTCTCACATTAGTGTAGCAGAATAGCTGTTTTGCCTTGTGAGAATACAGGTTGCTAATCATGTTGCTAAGTCTGTAGGAATAAAACAAATGCAAAAGGAAAAAAGAAAAAAAAAGAGGCGGGGGGGAGAGAAAAGAAAAAGAGGAAAAGAGGGGGAAGAGGAGGGAAGAGGAGATCCAACAATAACATCCAGGTACTGGTGTCTAAGCTTGCTTGAAACTGAGCTTGTCAGGCCACTCCTTTAATCTATTGGCATTCACACTTCATTAAAAGTGGGTTTGCGTTTGGACAAGGTCTTCATTTTCACCTTCTCTGCCATTTCGTGAGGAAAATGAACAATTTTGCTAGGGTGTAAGTCAATTGTAGGTTTGTTCAGTGGCAGTTTTCTACACTAAGTAAACATCTATATGTATGTATTTCTTTGGGAGAGTTAATGGATAGATTTATTTCCAGTGAGCGACTTTTCCTTGTTTTCTATTTTAAACATACATAGAGCTCACTGAAAGCACTGAGTCAACAACAGTGTATACTGAAGCCTGCTCTTTATTCAAAGAAATCATACAAAATGAGGTGCCCACCACCATTAAATACACTTATTTAAAGACCTCAAGGTGAAAAAGACCAGACAAAGGAGATTACCTGTAAAATTCTTTTGACTGTATTGTTAATGGTGCCTGATGGGGTGGAGGGGAACAGTATTTCCTTGTTCATGTAGTCTGTAAAGCAGAAAAGCATTTAAGAATTAATTGAGCTCTCCTGAAGTCTGACATGTCACTTTCCCCAATGACTTGACTCAGAATGATCTATCTAAAATGTATCCATTTGATACATATTATCAAAACTGCTTTTCCTAATATCTAGAAAATGCTATGCTCAGAACTAGACAAAAGCAATCAAGAACAAGGCTGTTCAGCATTTAGGGTAATCAATAAGATCTCAGAGAGAGTTACCACTCAAGCATGCCTGAACCTCCATCTTCCACACTATCTTTGGTCTTCATTGGTCCTATATTTGCATTTACTACGTGTAACATAATTCCTGCAGTTGTTCACGCAGACTATGTGGGTCCAGTGCCTGCAAGATACCAGTCACTTAGGAAGCATGACAAGTGGTGAACTGAATGACCTAAAGCAACTTTTTCTAAATATATGTATATAGCCCTATCAAAGGGAGTACAGGGTCATAATCAAATAAACATTCTGGATAGTTTTCAGTCTTGGACACTACTCCCCTTCCCCTCCCCCTCCCCCTCCCCCTTCCCCCCTTCATTAATTAACCTTCTCAGTATCTGATGGGAGTTATACTGAACATTATAACCTGGATGAATTAGTCACAACATACATCAGTCCTTGAATAGTTTGCCAAGCAGCATTAGACAGTATTTTTTTTTCCAAATTATGGTCAATGTGATTACCTGCAAAACACTTCAACCTTGGTAAACATACCTGTCTTCGAAACACAAGCAAAGGTGGCAAATAGACCTTGTAAAGCTTTCTCAAGCTACTCTTGCTTCTACCTAGAGCTATGCATAAGTACTAATAGCAGAGTCTGCTTCACCAGAAACAAACAAAATGAACAGAGAAAGTTATGTGCTTGCTTTCTCAGAACTTCCATTTTCAATAAGTTTTAACTAAATACCTATTTGCAGCTTTACCTTTTTGCCCCCTGAAGTGCACAGATATTTTTGTAGGCCTTTTACAGGGTAGCGTTCCAGCAATCTGTGACCACTACCAGAAACTAATACTATGAACGGAAAAAAAAAAATTCACTTTAAAATACATGCTGATCTCAGTAGCTAAGATACTTTTTGAATACTGGCTTTTAAAGATCAGTCTGCACATTTGCTTACATTATTCACAAACAGCTCTGCACATCAGCTGATTTATAAGCAGAAGAAGTTTATCCCATACTGCATCATAGTTTTATAGGAAGTGTTTTTTCTTTTAACATTTCATGTTAGAGGCGAGTGCAGAGTAAATGTCTGCCTGTGTCTATATGTGTGTAGTAGTTTTGCATAGGGTTGGGACTAGTTTACCTTTCTTTACACTCAGACAGCTCCCCTACAGCTCACCTTTTAATTGCTGTGTCAGAACCACTATGCTGACCCACCCACATCACAGAAGTTGTAACATTCATCAGAATTACACATATCTGTGACCAGAACTGTTTTCAGTATTCAAACACATTCTGTCTCCACACTGTCACCTTAGTCTCAAACCCCAAAGAGGTGTACATGCCAGTGGAAAGTGATGTAAATGCAGTCAAGCAAAAAAGGAGTAAAAACCTGAAATATATTTTTGAAGCATGGATTATTTATACTTCAGAAATTACTACTCGGTTTTGTGATATAACTACATTTTCTTTTTAGGGAATTGCATATATTTCCAAAAGTTGGAACACATGGGCATAAGAGCACATGTGGTACTAACACAGCCCTATAGTCCCAGCCTGTGCAGGATGTATCAGCTTGTTACTTCAAGTGCCGCTCATTTACAAAAGCACTCCTTGTGCAACCGTACACCTGCTCCTCTGTTTCTGTCAGCTTGAGTATAATGTTGAGGCCAGAACTGACAGCAAAATCTCCACATTACCTTTATAACTTCAGCAAGAAAGAAATAAACCCCTTTAACAAAGGAATTTCTATTGTGAAATTCTTGCTTCTGTTCTCCGAGGCTTACTCAAAGTCTCTTCTGCTGCCACAGATCAAGCAGTAAATTTTATAATTCACTGATACTTTTTAAAACACCAGAATTGGATGTTATATTTTTCACCAGAATATTATTTTGCACTACTATATTTTACTTTTTTATTATTTAAATGATAAATCAATTTATTTACTCATTTAGTATTAGAAAAAAAGCTGCTGAAAGGAAGAAATGGGAGAATAAAGTTATTTTGGAGTGAAACTTTCCCCATATTTCTACCTTTTCTGATCTCATTTCAAAGTCCACAGCACCAATATTTAGATGGCTTATCTTTCCTTTCCTTATCAACCATTTCCTTATTCATCATTTTTCTACATGTGACATCATTAAAGAAGAGAGTTCATCACTTCTGATGACCAAACAAAATTCTGCATTGTCCTCCAAACATTGAATGAAGGAGCAGTCTAGACTGAAAATTTAACAACACTGTCGTAAAACAATTCCCACTAAAGTTCATACATACATATATAGACATGATACAGAGGTATGTTACTGGATCTTAAGGTTAAAATGATCTAAGTTTTTAAATCCCACTTTTCTATTACAGCTCAGTTCCTGATCTATTTTTTTAAATTTCTATGTAGGTGCCATCTTACATGTAATTGCAGTATAAGTCAAGTTGAGGATAGAATGTCATAAAAGTGAAAAGGGATGTGAAAAAATGGGGATTATATATTTAACTTCTGAAAACAGTGAGAAACTTTTCAGAAATGCCAAAATACTAGTTCACTGTGCAACTTAGCTCATACAAGTGTTTTTCTGCATTTCCAAAGCATTAAGCAAAAATACAGGAGTCTAGAAGTCAATACAAGAGCTGTGTGAAAATCATGGAATCAGGTTGTTTCACCCTGTGTGAATATTCCAGTTGTTTTGTGTGGTACTTGCCATGGAAATTTCAAATATACTTTCTGAATGTTTATCACCATATCCTTCACTTTTCCGTCAAATTTTTAAAGGTACCACAAGTTAACCCTGCTTTTTGTAATTTCCATTTGCTGTTCTCTGAGGTAATAGCTGCAAACCATTTTCCTTGAAAAGAGTTTATGACAAATTCCTAATCAAGCTTTAAAGCAAAGATATCATGATGATAAAGGAAAAATATTACCAGATATTACCAATACCTTGCTCACACCTTGTGCTTGTATTTTCCTAGGAGATAAAAGCTATGTTATTTCAAGTGTATCATATGACACAAACTTCAAAGTATAGAACAACTAAAGAAAAAATAAATAAAGAATATAAATCTATAGAAAAGTGAAACATCGGGAAATATACATTGCAATAAAGGCTTTAGAATGTGTTACCTGGCAAAAAGATTCCACAGGGAAAAGTAAGAGAGTAAAATATCTCTTAGTTGCCTGGAAAGTCAATAGAAATGATTAATTCATATTCTTGCTGTTAGTAGCATTTGAAAGAGGTAAATATAATAATCATCATTACTGAAAATGAAAGAAGTGGTGCTCTTATAAAAAAGCTGGAAAGACATTGAATGAAGGACTGAATGAGAAGGAAGAGAAAAGAAGAAGTAGAAAACAGAAGAGTAAAACATTTATATTTTTTCATGTAAATACTTATGATAATTTTTAGTCAAAGACTTGTAACCAAAAAATCTTGATTTGGGTTTTCTGTACTATGTACTTTTTAACACAAAGCTGAGGCATACCATTAAAAGACCTTTAATGAAAAATTTAAAAGAATGGTCTGATGCATTCACACACTAAACAAAACATTAAGTGAATTGAGAAGACATAAATGACCTTTTGAGAGAACACTATTATATTTATTTTGCAGTTTTATATTTATATTTGCTCGTGGATGTTTGCAGGCAAGAATAAATAAACAAATAAGTAAAAATCCCTAACCCTTCTATTCATCTCACTCAGTCAACCATGTGGCATGCACTAGTGAAATATTTGCACTAAAGAAACTGTAACTGCAAAGGACGCAATGATGGATAACACTTTTCCTGTGGAAACATTTTTTTTTTTTTTTTAATCAGAAAGTTCTAAACCCACTTCCACCCTTCCTATCGAACCACAGAATAACTGGATTAATTTGAAGTCATAATATAATTAAAGAAAATGTTAATTTGGGATCAAACATCAAAGAAATAAATCCCACAAAGATTTTACACTCTCCCAACTCCTGAAATAACGTGTTATCAAAAATAAGCTGTGTGATGTCTAACTGCATCACATCATGATGTGATGTTGATGTAAAGCAGACATAAATTCTAGACTTTGGAAGATAAATTTGTGATGTGCTGTGTACCCTCATGTCATGAAATGAAAACACAAAATTATTTTCAATTATATCACTGGAAGTGGATTCATTACCTTCCAGTACTCTCAGCAGAGCAAACTTGTTCAGGAACAGACCTGATTCAGATCCTACAGAATTCAACAGATACTGCATCAGGATCAGTGTTCCTTTGCACCTAAAGTAAAATCAGCAATATTTGTGTTTTGACTGACTTTATCTCCATATGTTCATTTTCTAAACCTAGACTTAGCAGAATTTTGAGCTTCTCAAGTTTCTTCTAACTTGGAGTCCTAGTTTCAGTTAGGACAGAGTTAATTTTCCTCCTAGTAGCTGGTAGGGTGCTATGTTTTGGATTAGGATGAGAAGAGCGCTGATAACACGCTGATGTTTTAATTGTTGCAGAGCAGTGCTTACACCAAGCCAAGGACTTTTCAGCTTCTCGCTCTGTCCTGCTAGCGAGCAGGCTAGGGGTGTGGCAAGAGCTGGGAGGGGACAGACCCAGGACAGATGACCCAAACTGGCCAAAGGGGTATTCCACACCATCTGATGTCATGCTAAACAATATATAGGGGTGGCAACCTGGGATGGGGGGGCTTGCTGCTCAGGGATAGGCTGGGCATCGGTCAACGGGTGGTGAGCAATTGCATTGTGCATCACTTGTTTTGTACACATTATTATTAGTAGTAGTACTATTATTATTATTGTTATTATTATTATTATTATTATTATTATTATTATTTTCCTGTCTTAATAAACTGTCTTTATCTCAACTCACAGGCTTCACTTTCCCATTTCTCTCCCCCGTCCCGGAGAGGGAGGGGGGAGGGTGAGCAAACAGCTGTGTGGTGTTTAGCTGCCGACCAGGTTAAACCACAACAGTCCTTTTGGCTTCTTCAGAAGGGGCCACCTCCTCCTCCTCTGATGATATCCCAAAATATTTGCCTTCTGGCCAGTCCATAATCACTTCCAAGATTCCTGGGCGACTGGGGTTTCCTATTAGAGCCTGCTGAGTAATCAGTGCAACCCACTTGCTCCATGTAGCATCAGTTGCATGATGTGTAGAGGGGACCCTTCCTTTGAACATCCAACCCAGTACCGGCAGTTGGAGTGCCAGGAGGAGCTGCGCTTCAGTACTGACCACTTCCGAAGCAGATCGAACTCCCTCATATGCTGCCAATATCTCCTTTTCGGTTGGAGTATAGTGGGCCTCAGATCCTCTGTATCCCCGACTCCAAAACCCCAGGGGTCGACCTCGAGTTTCCCCAGGTTCTTTCTGCCAGAAGCTCCAGGTGGGACCATTCTCCCCGGCTGCGGTGTAGAGCACATTCTTTACATCTGGTCCTGTTCGGACTGGCCCAAGGGCTACTGCATGAACTATTTCCTGCTTAATTTGTTCAAAGGCTTGTCGTTGCTCAGGGCCCCATTCAAAAGCATTCTTCTTACGGGTTACTTGGTAGAGCGGGTTTACAATCAGACTGTAATTTGGAATATGCATTCTCCAAAACCCCACGACACCTAGGAAAGTTTGTGTTTCCTTTTTGCTAGTTGGTGGAGACATAGCTGTTATTTTGTTGATCACATCCATTGGGATTTGACGACGTCCATCTTGCCATTTTATTCCTAAAAACTGGATCTCTCGTGCAGGTCCTTTAACTTTATTTTGTTTTATGGCAAAACCGGCCTTCAGAAGGATTTGGACTATTTTCTTCCCTTTCTCGAAAACTTCCTCTGCAGTGTCACTCCACACAATGATGTCATCGATGTACTGCAGGTGTTCAGGAGCCTCCCCCTGCTCCAGCGCAGACTGGATCAGTCCATGGCAAATGGTAGGGCTGTGTTTCCACCCCTGGGGCAGCCGATTCCAGGTGTATTGGACTCCCCTCCAAGTGAAAGCAAACTGTGGCCTGCACTCTGCTGCTAGAGGGATGGAGAAAAATGCATTAGCAATATCAATTGTGGCATACCACTTGGCTGCCTTTGATTCCAGTTCGTACTGGAGTTCTAGCATGTCCGGCACTGCAGCTCTCAGTGGTGGCGTGACTTCTTTCAGGCCACGATAGTCCACTGTTAGTCTCTACTCACCGTTAGACTTTCGCACTGGCCATATGGGACTATTAAAAGATGAATGGGTCTTGCTGATCACCCCTTGGCTCTCCAGTTGACGAATTAGCTCGTGGATGGGAATCAGGGAGTCTCGGTTGGTGCGATATTGCCGCCGGTGCACAGTTGTGGTAGCGATTGGCACTTGCTGTTCTTCAACCCTCAGCAGCCCCACAACAGAAGGGTCCTCTGAGAGACCGGGCAAGGTAGACAACTGTTTAATGTCATCTATCTCTAAGGCAGCTATGCCAAAAGCCCAGCGGAACCCTTTTGGGTCCTTGAAATATCCTCTTCTAAGATAGTCTATGCCAAGGATGCACGGAGTATCCGGGCCAGTCACAATACGGTGCTTTTGCCACTCATTTCCAGTTAGACTCACTTCAGCCTCCAATACAGTTAACTGCTGGGATCCCCCCGTCACCCCATAAATACAGATGGGTTCTGGCCCTTTACAGCTTGATGGCATTAGAGTACATTGCGCACCGGTGTCTACTAGAGCCTTATACTTCTGTGCGTCAGACGTGCCAGGCCATCGAATCCACACAGTCCAATAAACTCGATTGTCCCTTTCCTCCCCCTGGCTGGAGGCAGGGCCCCTCTAGTCCTGGTCAGAATCTTCGTTTCTGTGTTTAAAGGACTGCCTGCTGGAAGTTGGAGCAGCAAGTTTTCAGAGAACCCCTTTCTCCCGATTGTTTTCTTTTGCAACTCACGTACCCGTGCCTCTAGGGTCTCAGTAGATTTTCCATCCCATTTTCTCATGTCCTCTCCATGTTCACGGAGGTAAAACCACAGGGTGGCACGGGGTGTGTACCCACCATATCATCTTCCTTGCATGGATGAACACTTACCCCTGATAGCTGAGACACTGATTTGTACAGCTGCGGAGGAAAATAAACTCTCTTTAAGTTGGTGGAACTCTTCAGAAAGTTTCTCCACAGCCGAGACACAGGCCTGTAAGGAAGAGGAGAGACTTTCTTCGTACTGCCAGAGTTGTTTAACTACTTCATCCACTGTGGGTTCCTCATCCTCTTTCCAGGCCGTTATTGCCAATGAGCTGGCATATGACGATGGTGCACTCTGTAGAAACTTCCGCCACAAGGGTCGTGTACACTTGACTTCATCTGGATATGTGGATATTTGTGCGTCGTCTAGGTCCTTATAAATTACTTCCCGTACGGCTAATTCCCTCAGCTACTGAATTCCCTTCTCCATGGTGGTCCACTTGCCTGGTAGACATACAAGTTCTTCCTTGAAGGGATACCTTTCCTTCACAGCTGACAGTAGATGCCTCCAGAGGCTGTAAGGTTGTGCTCCATCTCCAATTGCTTTGTCAATACCTGAGTCTCTGGCAAGGGATGCTAGCTGCCTGGCTTCCCTGCCCTCTAATTCCACACCATTGGCTCCAGTGTCCCAGCACCGGAGCAGCCAGGTGACAAGCTGCTCACCTATGCAGTGACCAAAATCTTTTTGCACATCTCGTAGCTCACACTGGTATAGGTTTCGGGTAATTGCTGTTGTTTTTTTTGACATCCTCATCTTCATCCTCCTGCACCTCTGATGGCTCAGCCTCGTCTTCTCTATACCTAGACCTAGCAGAAGACTGTCTGCGTTCTAAACGACCTGAATCTCTATACCATTTTTTCACCTTGTTGACAGGGGCAATTTGCGCTGCTACAGTTCGCTTCTCTGACCCAGCCACAGGGTCTGCCACAGGGGTTGGAATACCCTGTGCAGGGGTAACTTGCACTGCTACAGTTCGTTTCTCTGACTCAGCCACAGGGC
Source organism: Cygnus atratus (assembly GCF_013377495.2). Lineage (NCBI taxonomy): Eukaryota > Metazoa > Chordata > Aves > Anseriformes > Anatidae > Cygnus > Cygnus atratus. The sequence goes on from NC_066396.1 coordinate 41,967,687, forward strand.
CTGCCACAGGAGTTGGAATACCCTCTGCAGGGGCAACTTGCACTGCTACAGCTCATTTCTCTGACCCAGACACAGGGCCTGCCACAGGGGTTGGAATATACGCTGGGCCCATCACAGGGGTTGGAGCGGCTGCAGGAGCTGTAACGGCTGCAGGAGCTGGAGCAGCTGCAGGAGCTAGAGCGGCTGCAGGGTCCATCGTAGGGGTTGGGAGCGGCTGTTGGGCCTGTCACAGGACTTGGAATGGCCACAGGGTCTGTCACTAGGTTGACAGTAGCATCAATTGCAGCTCGATAGGCATAGGCCAGACCCCAGCACGCTACAGTGATTTGTGTCACTTTGGAACTGCCAGAGTCATTACACCCTTTTTTCAAGCATTCTACCAGTTTTTCAGGATTTTGCAGTTGTTCAGGGGTGAATTTCCAAAGCACTGGAGGTGCCCACTGCTCTAGAAACCTGTCCATATCCTCCCACACTCCCTGCCACTCACAACTATCCTGCCTCAGGACAGGTCTCTGGATGAGATTCCTAAGTAGTTGTTTAACCTTAAACCAAACCTGAAGCACATTGAGGAGACATAACAATAACACCATGCTACTCTGAACATCCCAAGGATATTCAACATCTTGGAGAACTATCATAACTAGCTCAGAGGATAAGAGGGTGGTGAAGTAGAAAGGGAGAATGAACAAGTAGGAAAAGATATCTTCCCCTGTCCCCTCCACAGATTGGCTCCCTGATGAAAAAAGGCAATAGGTGTAATTTTTAACAGTTTCTGAGATATGGTTTCCAAAGTATAGAGTCAATGACATTGCTGAGTACAAATACCAGGTTAGGGTCATGACCAGAAATTTCATCATATCATAAGCCATTGTTACACCGCACAGTACCATAACGATCTTAAACCAGGGCCCGGAAAGGATAAACAGCACGACAGGGAGCACATACAGTAAGTAACGTGCTATAAAATTCAATTTGGAAAACAGGCACAGCAGGCATTAGATTAAAGCAATCAACATTGTGACTAGCAACTATTAAGCAGGTATAATATTTATACCAATTTTATTTTAACACACTCTGGTCAGATCTGTCATTATCTCAACCCTTCAAGCCCCACGTTGGGCGCCAAAAAGAACTGTTGTGGTTTAACCCGGTCAGCAGCTAAATACCACACAGCCGTTCGCTCACCCTCCCCCCTCCCTCTCCGGGATGGGGGAGAGAAATGGGAAAGTGAAGCCTGTGAGTTGAGATAAAGACAGTTTATTAAGACAGGAAAATAATAATAATAATAATAATAATAGTACTACTACTAAAAATGTGTACAAAACAAGTGATGCACAATGCAATTGCTCACCACCCACTGACTGATGCCCAGCCTATCCCTGAGCAGCAAGCCCCCCCATCCCAGGTAGCCACCCCTATATATTGTTTAGCATGACATCAGATGGTGTGGAATACCCCTTTGGCCAGTTTGGGTCATCTGTCCTGGGTCTGTCCCCTCCCAGCTCTTGCCACACCCCTAGCCTGCCCGCTAGCAGGACAGAGCGAGAAGCTGAAAAGTCCTAGGCTTGGTGTAAGCACTGCTCTACAACAATTAAAACATCAGCATGTTATCAGCACTCTTCTCATCCTAATCCAGAACATAGCACCCTACCAGCTACTAGGAGGAAAATTAACTCTGTCCTAATTGAAACCAGGACACTTTGCAACAAATCCATCAGCAATTGACTGCATCTCATCAAATTCAATGGTGCTGAATATGCATCGGTTCTGAATATGACATAAAAAAGAAAAAAAATTACACCATAAAAGGAAATCCTCTGGCACATTCTGAATTGCAGTTGCTTCCTGGACTGTTGACTAGTAACTGGCCTGGTGTTTTCTAAAACCTCGGACAGTGTCAGAAAACCTTTGCAGCTGAACAAATTTTCTCCACATGAACTTCATCCCAAGAATTACTACCCTAAGTTTAACCTTGTTATAAAAGAGGTACTTCCCATGTTTCTACATGGAGAGTACAAGAAGTGCTTCTCCTGAAAATTCTCAGAATACTTAATAATTACTGCTTAGAAAATATGATCCCAAACAATACACTTCAGAAATTCCTGTAAGGTAACAAAATCGTATCCCTCACTTAAGCAGTGTCTTCCTACTTGAGGGAGTAGGTCTAGAGAGATAGAACCATGAGATTATCCAACCATGTATTAAGGTATAAAATCTATCCTACATTATGTATTCAAAATATAGTTATTAGCTAGGTTGTAGATTTAGAAAAACTATTTTATGCACCTCTTGAATCACAATACACACATTGCCATGTATGTGTCCTCTTATTTGCGTTTGTATTCAGTAGTTTGACAGTTGAATTTAAATATGCATTTGTATTTTGAAATAGCCAGATTTTATAATGGCATGAAATCCATGAAAATACAAAGAATAAGAGTGCACCCTCATGCTTTAATTAACATTAGGTTAAACTGTGAAGTAATGAAATGTCAATTTCTACTGACTATATGAAGGATTAGCTGGCTTTTTAGGCCAGAAATATGTGTTGCCCAGTAAAGTATAAAATAAATAAATAAAAAGGGCAACTGTATCATCTTGAAGGGATCCAAATACACATCAATAGTGGCACATTTACTGGCTGTTAGTATGTGAGTGATTGGGAAATCATAAAGACATAGGTGAGTAAGTAGGGACTGTAGAATAAATATTAGCAGAAATATTTAGCACGAGACAAGACAGGTAAAAAAGAGCTTTTCTCCTACCCATCAGAAATATGATGTGTTACTGCAATATCTGTTTTCTAAGGTTATCAATAAATAAATAATAAATCGTTTCTAAGATGTTGTATCAATTTAGTATGGGAAGAGCTGCTAGCACATTTAAAATGTAATTTACTAATACAATAACAATAATATTGTCAAGAATCTAAGTGCTATATGTATTGAGAGTCTGATAGTGCACACTGCTGGTAGCATGCAATGAGGACTGCTGATGAAGCCCATTCCCTTCAGTGAACTGTAAAATAAAGCCCTCTGTCTGATTTACTGTCTCATTTGAATGAACCTGACAGCATAATTCCAGAAGATATTTTAGCCTGCTTTTGGTTAATTAAAAAATAAATAAAAAAGTGAACAAGAAATTTAAGTTAGTAACATGGAGAGCTGTCAACCAATTTATTACAATTCAAAAGCAATGTTTTGGCTTACCTTCAGAAACAACACAGCAACAGATTTATTTTTTTTGAAGTCTTCAACACATTGAATTTTTCAGCTAAAATAAAAATAACAGAAAAATATCTCTTAGTCCTTTAGGAATTCTCGGCAAATACTGTGGAAGTCTGGTAGCAAAATTAGCCATTTTTCCTTTGCTGTCTTCCTCAAACAAACAAACAAACAAAAACAAAACAAAAAAACCCTCTTAAAGTAGTTCCTCATTGTGAGAGATGCAAGTAGTAATTGCTGATGAGCCTATTGAGGAAGAAAAAAGACTGCACATCTGAGAGGCAAATGATATTTTTCAAAAATCATAAATGAAGATACGACCATAATATCTGTCTTTAAAAGGTACTGATAATTCTTGCGTCCATTGAAAGGGTTAAGAGTTTCTGATTAGTTTTTAGGTCATGTATCACACATGGAGTGCCTAAGCATAACGACACACTTCATTGAACTCTATCTAGCAAGCTTCATGCTTATGAAGGTGTTCCTCTTGATTGCTTTTCATCTGGGCTGCAGAGCGATTTGGTTGGAGGCTGACATTGATGAAGTGCAAGAGAACCATGTTTTACTGTGACAGCTGTTAGGCCTCTGTCAACAAATCAATGGGGCTTTCTCCCCTTTTTTCCTGCCTTTTTTTTTTTTTTTTGTCTTAGCTCTTCTGTTAGCATCTTGCTGTTACTGAAGATGAAAAACATCTTTATAACTGTCTTGCGATTGAACGTTTTCTGATTTGCCAATCACGTAAAATGTTTATCTGAGGGGGGAGTGATGATCTCTGTCCTTGGATCCTCCAGGATATGGAGAACACATGGGGAGAAAAAGTGTATAATACCGGAAAATATGTTCTAAAAAAATAAATAAATAAATAAATAAATAAGCTGCTTTTTTCATTACATTGCACAGACTGATGCATGAATAGCAGCATCATATGCCTAAATGGTACAGCATGTACCATTGTACTGAATAGTACTGTTCTGAGCTAGGAAATTTGGCTGCAATGAAAATCTGCAGAAGAAAGCTTTTTTCTGTTCTTTTCTCTAATACTTAACACCAAGTAGAATATATTTCTGGACAAAAAGCTTTCTAGGTTTCCAAGTTAATTTTAAATAATAGTCAGTTGACAAAGAGACTATTTTTTTGTTGTTGCATTTATTTTATGCAATTATATTTCGTACATTTGATTCACATCACATATTGTTGTCAAAAAATTTCTACGACTTCACTTTTCTGCTATTTTTGTGATACTTTTTTCAGATTTCTTTTAAGAATAGAACAGAATTTTCATTTTAGATCATTTGCTTTTTTCAAAGTAATTTTTAAAAATGATTAATGAGTCCATTTAGGATAAAGTAATTAAAAACCTATTCCTATATAAGCATTGTTCCATAGCAAGCAGCATTATCCACATGTTGAATTGTGTGCCATTATTTAGTTGTTTCATCATCTAAAATACGTATTTTTGTTTTCATCTTTAAAAACTGATTATATTCAAATGAAAAGTAACAGAGATAAGTCATTAGTCTGAGTTATTTTCCAAATGTCTAGTACAAAACTGATATCCAGTTACCAGCAATTTACCTTTTTGGATTAAAATAAAGAACCTTTCCAATTAAAAGCACAATTTGAAAAAAAAAAAAAAGGTAAAATGTAATGTTACATTGAATATGCAGAGTTGGTAACAAGTCTAAAAATAGAGATAAAAGAGCAGTATCAGGTTATTGGTTTTTGTGGGGGTTACAGAATTCATAAAACACCATTGTACAGATGTTTCCCTTCTAAAATATGAATTAATTAATAAAAAGCCCAATGGTTCGAATAGTTCAGATTGAAACCGAAAGCATAAGTTTTACTAGAGGAGCTTAGGCAGGCAAAATCTTTGCACATACAGATGATACTCTTCTCAGTGGTGGGCAGTGATAGGACAAGAGGTAATGGATATAAATTGAACCACAGGAGGTATCATCACCATATGAGGAAGAATGTTACAGTTCTGGTGACAGAGCACTGGAAGAAGCTGCCCAGAGGGGTTGTGGAGTCTTCTTCTCTGGAGATATTTAAAACCCACTGGATGCAATCCTGTGTAACATGCTCTAGGTGATACTGCTTGAGCAGGAGGGTTGGACTAGATGATCTCTGGAGGTCCCTTCCAACCTCAGCCATTCTGTGATTCTGTGATTCTCTGATTCTGTGATTCTGTATAAAAGCCTTCAGAAGTGGATTCCCTTTTCTTCCAGTTAAGAAATATAAATCAATCTGAACATGAAAATGCATTGTATAATGTAAAATCTCCTCCCTTAGAGAGTCATATTCGTAAGACTTTCAAATTTATATATTCATGTATATATAAATCTGCCCTCTACAAAGACACTGGGAATCCAATATAGCAGCATTTTTTATAAGGAGAACTGCTCAGATAATGCTTGGGAATTAGGAGGATTGCTATTCTTTCCTGCATAAATGGTAACCCAAACTGCAAAACAGATACTTTGATACTTTAGAGATGACAGCAAAACAAACTGGAAGTTACCATCAGCTTTTGTAAAATTTTCTCTGAAATTCCTGACAATACCCATACTTTTCAAGTTGTACAGACTACAGTCTCATTCATAAAGCAACTCCTATATGATCTGCTAGCTTCACCACACTAGTAAGTCCTGCAAGCTTACCCATACTTCAAACAGATATTTTGCTGCATACTCAAAAGTAGGGTTCTTTTTACAGAGTAAAATATTGATTCTAAAACAGTAGTTCCATCTATGCAAGAAGCCTTACTTGCAATAAATAGTTTCTGATGTTTAGCCACTCAGAAAAGAAGACAGTGAAAAGTTTTGGTGATAACATAATCATATCTTCTTGCAAAACTTCTAAGCCTTTCCTGAGCATCTGCTGTCCTTCCTACCAAACATAAGAGAATATATAATGGAAAAGAAAGTAAACGTTCATGAAAATTTAGGGTTTAGGAATTTGAAAATAAGGATAATTTCTTAATGGAAATGCAAGAACTCAAACACCACTGAATTTGTATATAAAATTTCCAACATTTCATTATGCTTTACATTCAAAAAATAGGGTTCTATCATTGCAGGGAAATTTTGAGGGTATTAGATACATCTAAGTAATGAAGTATTGCTTAGAGAGAGAGACTGGGGATGGGTTGGGGGGGGTCGGGCGGGACAGTCAGAGAGTTGGTAATTGAGAAGTACTGAAAATTCCAAACTGTTGAAATTAATATGAACCAGTTAAAATAGAATGTTTCCTCAGTGAAATCTTAATTCTTGTACTTATTATTGATTGTAATGCTGGCATCTACTTTTTTATTTATGATAATTAAGGAAGAATGGAAAGGATCACAGATTTGTCTGATAAATAGTTAATAAAGTCTACTTCAATACTGTTAGTAAGATGCACTCTAAGAATGTGTTGGTTGTTTGTTTGTTTTCTTTAATTAAGAAAAGTTACATGAGTGACATCTCTGAAAACCTACAGACTTCTGTAGATATCAAGAGCAAAACATAACATCATCATTTTCTGTCAGTTACTCTCAAGCAAATATACTGTACTGGTGATTATTAAAAACTTCTGATAAAAGACAAGAAAACCAAACCAAACCAAACAAAAACAAAAACAAACAAACAAACAAAAAGAAACAAAAATAGGTAAAAGAGCCTTCCAAAGAAACCATGGGCAAGTGAGACAAATATTCTTTGTACTTTTATCCATCATTGCATAGCAAATATTACATGATTCCTAGGTTCAAGTGAGAGTAGTTCACCGATGTTACAACTTTCTGGAATTTAGTTTGGGTTCAAAATTTTTTAAAGTAGGAAAGCATATTTATCATGCAAGTTATTCTAGATGATAATAACCTCAACATTAATACTTCATTTGAGTCACAAGTACAGTTGATTGGAACTTCCAATACTTTAGAGAATTACTGGCAATTTTAAAGGATGTGTAATTCTTACTTGGTACACGTAAGCAAAATTTAGAGAGGGATTCACTTAATGGGGGAATTCAGGTCTCAGAAAATAAATAAATAAATAAATAAAAACTATTCAAAGAGCAAGGGAGGAAGACATCATTGTCTTTTCCTTTGTGATCTACAACAAGGATTCTCCAGTTAGGCCATATCCAGACAGCAAGGGACATAAAAAAAGTAAATGACAATTAGCTACACTTGTAGCCACGGGAGAGCAGGGATCTTTCAGCAAAATCAGTTGTTACAGATAAACTCAACTTTTTGACATAAGTCTTGCTTAGGCTTATGAACCACAGTAGGCCTCTACGTGACTGCTCCCTGAATGGTTCCCTGAAACTCGTTAACAATAGAACACCAGGTGGGTGCTCAGGGCCATGACCATGAACAATGGTGTACAGCCCTAGAAGAAGTGACCCACTGAAATCCTTCATGGAGAAATAACAAATTATATTGAAAGGTCCAAAGCAATGTGGTAAGATTCTGAGTTTGACTATGCTCCTATCACTGTATTGTATAAATATATATTTATTGCACAGCAACTGATCTTCCCTTGAGCTGGGATACCCCTCAAGGTTAATCTTCAAGGTCAAAGGATTCTTACTATGTCTGTTGGTGAGTGAAACGGTAATATTTAAAGGCACCTGATTCATGTTAAGATTTAGCAACTTAAATATGCAGTAAACTAATCACTGTAACTGCAATCATAAACACAGAATCACAGAATGGCTGAGGTTGGAAGGGACCTCTGGAGATCATCTAGTCCAACCCCACTGCCAAGCAGTATCACCTAGAACATGTTACACAAGATCGCATCTAAGTGGGTTTTGAATATCTCCAGAGAAGGAGACTCCACAACTTCTCTAGGCAACCTGTTCCACTGCTCAGTCACTCTCACAATAAAGAAGTGCCTTCTCAGATGTTCAGATGGAACTTCCTGTGTTTCAGTTTGTGCCCATTGCCTCTTGTCCTCTGACTGGGCACAATTGAAAAAAGACTGGCTCCATCCTCTTGACACCCTCCCCTCAGTTATTTATACACATTGATGAGGTCTCCCCTCAGTCTTCTCTTTTCCATGCTAAACAGGCTCAGTTCTCTCAGCCTGTCCTATAATTCATCATAATGAATTAACGATATCAATCTACATACTATAAAAATTAAACTCCTGCTATATCTCTAAAATTGTGTATGTGTTGGATATCTCCTGCAACATCAGTATAGTTCAGAAAAGGAGGAAGGAACAAAAATAATATTTTGATGGCTAACCCTGCCTGCCTGGGATATTCATTCTGCCATTTAAACTTCCAGTGTTTCAAGCATCTAAACATTGCAATTTGACACTAATATTAAAACTCAGATAGTCTGCAGTACCATGCATATTCTGTGTAGCCATTCCCAATTTATCTGAATAAATAGATGTAGCTCATTGAAGTCTGCTGCAGCACCAGAGTACTTCTTACCCCAGATCCTCCGTGCCCACCTCAAGCTGTATGACAGCATCTTGAGAAGAATTTAATTCCCCAACTTATTCCTGTCAGGTTATTCCTACCTTTAATTTTCCCCAGTATGACTGTTTACAGCAACTAATTGAAAAACTCTTGTTAATGCAATAGCTGGGTTTCTCATTCAGGTGACAAAATTCTTTTCTGATGAAAATTGGAAGGACTTTAATTATACTTAAAATTAAATTATTTTAAACAAACAAATGTCATCTGGTCGAGTTTCATTCACTGAAGAAGCTTCCTAAGGACAGAACGTGGTACAGAACGCTGCTGTGCCATGCTGTCCTGTCAGGTTTTAACTTTACAGTTCTTTAGGCAAAGGTATGTATAAGAGCCTGGAACAGCAATTAATTTGTGTATACCTATAAGCATATTCATACATATACATACATACACACACACATACGTATTTAAATGAAAGTGAAAAATACGGATGAGAATTTTTCTCTCAATACAGCACAACAAATATAATAAAATCAATGGGTCACTTTCTTCCAATGAGAGATGCATAGGGCTATGATACTACATGATTTTAATTTATTTTATTTTGGTTATATGACAAAGCTGACTTTTTTTTTTTTTTTTTTTTTCTGTCACATATAGCTTCAGTGGTGAAGTACAGAGCTCATCAATCCACATTTCTCAATATCCATCTTCTTCAGTTATCCCTCTTCATTACTTGTATAAGTCTCTACAGAAACAAGTGTGCCTTTTGGGTTTGGACTAATTAGGATTTTTCCTAATTAAAAAGTAATATGAAAATGTATAGTCCAACTAAATGTTATTTCTATCTGCAATGCAAGGTAATTTAGATTCAGGTTTTTCCACAAGCCAGATCACTTTGTAATGTCATCCCTTCTGGATAAATAAATAAATAAATGAATAAATAAATAAATATTCTTACTTGCAAATAATAAAAGAGAAATGCAAATCATATTCTAGAATTTTTATTCATTTTACCTGAAACCCATTACTAAGAAAGGTATTGTAAGAAAGAGAAATAGTTCTCAGCAAGACCCTCATACCTTCTTTCAGTTACAAAACAATTCTGAGGACATCTCCTTACTTGCCATAATTCCTAGTTTTTCTTTAGGTATTTTAATCAAATCCTGCTTCAACGCTGTCCCTCATCAGGAAAGGCAAAGAACATGACCTTTTATGGTGATAAGTTTCCTGGGTACCAGGTGCCTTATGACCAGGGTTGCCTATAATCACACAGGCTAGAAGACTGCAGTGCCAGAATAAATGTAAAAATGTAAAAAAGTTACAACCATACATATCATATAGGCATTTTCAGAGTCAGTGTGTATTACAGTGGATAACCATCCACTATGACATTTAGAAAACAGACATTAGCCCTCAAAATCAAAGAGAAAGAGAAATTGATCATTTAAATCAACTAGGCCTTTCAGGATCCTCATATCCTTGCTGATAAATTGGAAGCATCTATATAAATTCTATTCTACTGTGAGGTAGAAGCAGGTACACTCCTCCCACTCCCATCTCCCACTCCTCCCCCCCCCCAAAAAAAAAAAAAAAAAAAAAAAAGGAACAGCATTGCTGTTTCCACTCTCCACTGGACAGAAGACGATGGCTCCACTCCTAGAGAAGAAGAAATAGTAGAGGATCATGTTTCTTGCAGAGTCCATCTCTGGGAGTCTGGAAGACCCAACAGAGGAGAGAGAGCAGTATGACTGCCTGAACTCTTTAATAGACATCTAAATCTCTGTCTTCAGCAGCTCTTTTTCATAATGTAGATATTGAGCTGAGGAGTTCTGCATTAAACATTTACTATTGAGGTGGTTAAGGAAAAATGATTTCACGTTCCTCTGGAAGCATCATTATGTTTTTCCACAGACTCATCCAAATTGCTTTCAGTGGAATTTGTTGATTTTTGTGATAGACAACAGCTATGTATCAATCACAATGAGGAACAATGTGTGCTAATAAAAATAAATTGTCTAATACACAATGGTAAACTTTCTAGCATAATCATCTGGATGCCTCAAAACACACTTTGCTCTAACTTTTGCAATTTGTTTCTGCATCAGTCATGGGGAATTTTTTGTGAAGAAGTTAATATTCTTCAGCTGTATTCTTCGCTTATTTTGTCCCTCTGTTCTCATTAAAAGTTATCAACTTCTAGAGCAGAAAAACAAAATAAAATGACAACAACAAAAGAGCATAATGACACATGAATGCATTTCTGTATGATTATGATACCTTCTTTTTAGAAATTAATAAATAAAATAATTCTCCCTGGTCTCAGAGCTGTATTTTGACCTTTCTCTTTCTAGGGTCTAAATATTGAATTCCAACTTTAAGGAGAAAAATAGATTTGGATGTGGATTAATTGGCCTCTCTTTTCTATCTCAAGTTCAACAGAGTTTGTTGATCAGTCCACTTAAATTCATCTCCATTCTGAAGGAACAAAAAATAGCCAAAGATCCCAATAAACACTCAGTAAGCATTTGTTAATTTTTGCTCCCCTTTATCTTTGTCTCACTAAAGAGCAGTTTTAAGGGTTTTATATTTTAAAATTCTATATTTGGGGAGTTGGAACTAGATGACCGTTAAGGTCCCTCCCAACCCCACCTATTCTATGACTTCATGCCCCATACCTGGAAGTATTTAAGGCCAGGTTGGATGGTACTTTGAGCAACCTGGTCTAGAGAATGTGTCTCTGCCCATGGCAAAGGGGTGGGAATTAGATGATCTTTAAGGTTCCTTCCAACCCAAACCATTCTATGATTATATGAATATCTGAACAAACAAAAAGTTGTTCTCCATCTTTTTTATAAACCCCATTTAAGTACTGAAAAAATGCAATGAGGACTCTCTAGAGCCATTTCTTCTCCAGGCTGAATATCCCCAGCTCTCTCCTTTCCTCAAAGGGCAGGTACTTCAGCCTTCTGATCATCTTTGTGGCAGACGTATATGGTAAGTATAATTTTCAAATCAAGATACCTATCCACCAATAGCACCAATGTCTCCTGCCTAGGCTGTTCACTGGCTTTCTAGTGACTTTCTATGCTCTGCATGACAACCTGCTGGAATGGGTTTGAAAGGCATTACAATCTCACTTGCAGGCTATCAAAGATGGGAGTACAATCTCTACACAATCTTAATTTCTCATCAAGTTGTTCCTGTATTTCTGTGTATAAGCTTCCTCTCTTTTAGCTAATCAAAATCATGAAAACATAATGGGAGTGGCTGAAGAAGTAAGTGCACACATATTTACATTTTGCATTGTTTATTTGAAATGTCATTACAAATAATAATAATAATAATAATAATAATAATAATAATAAAATTAAAAAAAAATCCAGGGATCCCTTAGCTGCACCTGTGCAAGTTTCAGCATCCATTTCTGGATCAAGTATACCAGAGGAATGCCACAATGAGCTGGAGCACGTACCTTTGAGTAGAGCAGAGGGTAGCTAAGCTTGTTCAGCCTGCTGAAGGAGATGGCTTTGGGGCCATGTAGAAGCAACTGATGCCCAGAGAGACCACAGAGCCCACTTTTGAAAGTTTGAAAGATCTGATTGGATAAGCCATGAGCAACATTGTCTGAATTGAGATTGAGCCTTCTTTGAGGAGGAGATGGCTGAAGAGACTCCTAGTGATTCCTTCTAGCCTGAATTATTTTGCCATTCTGTGATATCAGAATAAACATACCTTGCCTCTTGTGGGTTTAGTTTTCTGAAAATGTGTATTAGCATTTAGATATTGTTTAGATATCCATAACATTCTATTATGATTTTTGTCTTAATTTAAGTTCAAGAGAAACAGAAAAAAAAAAGGGGGGGAGAAAGTACCTAGAAACAAATCTTTCAGCAGGTTGAGATCTCAGATGACGTGAAGAATATGAGATTGCACTAACGTAAACATGGGGGAGTTACAGAATTTGGAACTTAAATCTTTAGATCTCTACTAACTCATGACAGCATTCTGTATCTGCTTTGAGTAAGAAATCTAGGAAATCAGATGCACTGAAAAACACTGTCTAATAACTAGAACTAAGATCACTTAGTCCTACCTTTAAGCTGGTACTGACAAGTCCACCGCTAAACCATGCTACTAAGCACTACATTTACACATTTTTTGAAGATGTCCAGGGATAGTGACTCAACCACTTCCCTGGGTAGCCTATTCCAATGTCACACAACCGTTTCAGTAAAGAATTTTCTCCTAATATCCAACCTAAATCTCCCCTGGTGCAACTTTAGGCCATTTCCCCTTGTCTTATAACTTGGGAGTTATATAATCAGAGCCTGATTTCCACCTTGCTACAACCTCCTTTAAGGTTGTTTACTATTGTAAAGTACAATAAGGTCTCCCCTGAGCCTTCTTTTCTCCAAGTTAAACAACACCAGCTTCCTCAGCTGCTCCTCATAAGACTTGTTCTCTAGACCCTTCACCAGCTTCATTGCCCTTCTTTGGATATGCTCCAGCACCTCAATGTCCTTCTTGTAGTGAAGAGAAGTGCACTTGAAGTGCTTTGTAACACAACTGGCTTCTAGCAGATTTTTCTCAGAGTTATTCTACTTTTACCTTAAAGCTCAGCCTTAATGCAAAACATCCAGAACGAAACCTTAATAACAGTGAAGTCATTGTTCAAAATTTCAATTTATTTCCATAAACCATAACTGCATCTTTGGATTGCAGCTGGAACTTACTTGCCTTCAGATTTTATTCTCTAAATCCCAACTTTCCCAGAGTTCATCATGGTGAGTAACCTTGCAGTTTTCATGTTTGATGTGTTGTACAGGAAGTTTTCCAGTTAAAAAACTTAAAATATAGCTGATGTTTTACTGGTAAAGGCTATGGCATTAAAGCCATATGTTCAATTGCTGCAGCAGGAATGCACACTGGATACATCATAATAAAATAAAAACTTCTGAACACATTTGAACTGTCCTATGATTTATTTATTTATTTGTTTGTTTATTTATTTATTTAATTATTTACCTTACCTATAACATACTCCGATTCTTACAGTGGTTTCTTTTTTTGCAAAAGCTAATAGCTTTATTATAAAGGGACTGGGCCTAACATTAGTTTGTTTTAAATTAACTGAAGCTAATCTATTCCATGCTCATCAGTACAGTAAAAAAGTGACAATTCCTATTTTATATACTTTAATGTATACCTCTCATACTTTTCTTGCACAAAGGCCTCAGTGGTCATCAAAATAAAAAGAACAGTGAGATAAAATTGCGGACAAGTAAAAAAAAATGAGACTGTGACATAGTAAAAGGCTAAAATTAGAGACAGGGCTGGGGGTAAAGTATTAACTTAGTCTTTTAAATTCTCTCAAATAGTAATTCTTGACTAAGTGATATCCAAGCTTATATTTTTAACTATTTTGCTCTGCCACCACTTATATATAGTGAAAAGATGTATTTCCCAGATCACTTAAATATTAATATAATTATAGTTCTGGATTTACATCTTGAAAAATTCAAGTGCTTAAATGTATGTGAGTTGAAAGGTGATTCAGCTTTTGCTGGTTAATGGAAGGTGTTTTATCTCTATCAGCTGAACAAATAGTCATTGACAAGTCAGGTGATAGCACTGTTATGATCGCCAACCATGACACAGCTTTGCATAAGTATCTCTGTATAACAAAACAAATTCACTGTTGGACACTTCACATTAGCAGAAAACTCATAAACTGATAAGCTAATTAAGTTAATTATCATGATGCTGCGTTATGGCAAATTCACTGACTATGCCTTTGTGTATAAGTATGCCTTTGAGAAATTCCTGAAACCCACAACACTACATGAGCTCAGATGTTCAATAGAGGATTCTTACCCCAAAAATACTTATTTTAACACTGTCTCACCAGATAAGATATATCTTCTCTGAATCTCCACTCTGATGTCCCATCAGTGGTTCCCAGAATACAGCACGGTGGACACTCTGGAAATTGCACTAAGCAATAGTAGCAAACAAAATGCTTCTCCTTCTGAATTTTTTTATACGTTTTTGAATTTCCATCAAATGCATTACTAGGGTCAACACTGTTAATTGCAGTAAGCATTGCTAAAGCCTCAGTAGCATGCAGGAAGGAAGTAGAGAAAAAAAATGCAAAACTTTGAAACCACTTGTCAGTTGTAAAAGTTAAAAAAAGTCAACGTACATTTTGATTACAATATAATCATCCTCATATTTCATGCGCTAAAGATGTCAACAAATTGCCAAAGCAGTATTTCCCTTTCTCTGTTACATTATGAATGTGAAGGTAAACATAGAATCATCTAGGTTGGAAGAGACCTCCAAGATCACCTAGTCCAACCTCTGACCTAACACTAACAAGTCCTCCACTAAACCATATCACTAAGCTCTACATGAAGAAAAAGAAGAAGAAGAAGAAAGAAGAAGAAGAAAGAAGAAGAAGAAGACGACGAAGAAGAAGACAAAGAAGAAGAAGAAGAAGAAAAGAAGAAGAAAAGAAGAAGAAGAAGACAAGAAGAAGAAGAAAAGAAGAAGAAGAAGAAGAAAAGAAGAAGAAGAAAAGAAGAAGAAGAAAAGAAGAAGAAGAAAAGAAGAAGAAAAGAAGAAGAAGAAGAAAAGAAGAAGAAGAAGAAGAAGAAGAAAAGAAGAAGAAGAAGAAGAAGAAGAAGAAGAAAAGAAGAAGAAGAAGAAGAAGACAAGAAGAAGAAGAAAAGAAGAAGAAGAAGAAAAGAAGAAGAAAAGAAGAAGAAGAAGAAGAAAAGAAGAAGAAGAAGAAGAAAAGAAGAAGAAGAAAAGAAGAAGAAGAAAAGAAGAAGAAGAAAAGAAGAAGAGAAAAGAAGAAGAAAAGAAGAAAAGAAGAAGAAGAAGAAGAAGAAGAAGAAGAAAAGAAGAAGACGAAGAAGAAGAAGACGAAGAAGAAGAAGAACAAGAAGAAGAAGAACAAGAACAAGAACAAGAACAAGAAGAGGAAGAAGAAGAAGAAGAAGAACAAGAACAAGAAGAAGAAGAAGAAGAAGAAGAAGAAGAAGAAGAAGAAGAAGAAGAAGAAGAAGAGAAAAGAAGAAGAAAAGAAGAAGAAAAGAAGAAGAAGAAGAAAAGAAGAAAAGAAGAAGAAGAAAAGAAGAAGAAGAAGAAGACAAGAAGAAGAGGAAAAGAAGAAGAAGAAAAGAAGAAAAGAAGAAAAGAAGAAGAAGAAGAAAAGAAGAAGAAGAAGAAGAAGAAGAAGAA
The DNA here is from genome assembly GCF_013377495.2 of Cygnus atratus. Classification (NCBI taxonomy): domain Eukaryota; kingdom Metazoa; phylum Chordata; class Aves; order Anseriformes; family Anatidae; genus Cygnus; species Cygnus atratus. The sequence continues at coordinate 41,983,577 of NC_066396.1, forward strand.
AAGAAGAAGAAAAGAAGAAGAAGAGAAAAGAAGAAGAAAAGAAGAAAAGAAGAAGAAGAAAAGAAGAAAAGAAGAAGAAGAAGAAGAAGAAGAAGAAGAAGAAGAAGAAGAAGAAGAAGAAGAAGAAGAAGAAGAAAAGAAGAAGAAGAAGAAGAAGAAGAGAAAAGAAGAAGAAAAGAAGAAGAAAAGAAGAAAAGAAGAAGAAGAAGAAGAAGAAGAAGAAGAAGAAGAAGAAAAGAAGAAGAAGAAGAAGAACAACAAGAACAAGAACAAGAACAAGAACAAGAACAAGAACAAGAACAAGAAGAGGAAGAAGAAGAAGAAGAAGAAGAAGAAGAACAAGAAGAAGAAGAAGAACAAGAAGAAGAAGAAGAAGAAGAACAAGAACAAGAACAAGAACAAGAACAAGAACAACAAGAACAAGAACAACAAGAACAACAAGAACAACAAGAACAAGAACAAGAACAAGAAGAACAAGAACAAGAACAAGAAGAAGAAGAAGAAGAAGAAGAACAAGAACAAGAACAAGAACAAGAACAAGAATAAGAACAAGAACAAGGACAAGAAGAAGAACAAGAACAAGAACAAGAAGAACAAGAAGAAGAGGAAGAAGAAGAAGAAGAAGAAGAACAAGAACAAGAACAAGAAGAACAAGAAGAAGAGGAAGAAGAAGAAGAAGAAGAACAAGAACAAGAACAAGAAGAACAAGGACAAGGACAAGGACAAGGACAAGGACAAGAAGTGTAGCATTTCCCAATATCCCAATTTCCAAAATTGCATTTCCCAAAAGATATTCTCTGAAAGCGAAAAACAGCAAACAGTCACGTTCAGCAGGCCAGTCAGAAGCTGTGTGGCTTACCACCTGCCATGAAAAAGCTCCCTTGCAGGCTTTGGAGCCACAGAGCCCACAGTCTTCAAGACCCAAAATTATTCATCAGATAGCTGCTGCATGCTATTCTAGTTACCTCTATACTACCATAAGTCTGGTGATATCATAGAATCATTAAGGCTGGAAAAGACCTGCAAGATCATCTGGTCCAACCATATCCTCACACGCTGCAACATTCTTTACTTATCTCCAGTGCTGACCAGTGGGTTACCATCTGAGCAGAGCTAAAGCCTCATACATCATCCTCTCAAATTTTCTCTTCAGCTGATTATGGCCTTTGCTTGTCCTCTTTGAACTTTCCAAAGTGTCAATCTGCTCTGTTCAATCACAACCTCTTTTGCCATCAGAGCTGTGCCTGCGCTAAAAAAATTGTATCATGGCATTGATATCAGTTTGACCACTCATGCTTGCCCGTCTCTCACATTTTTGTCTAACTATTCAGACTCTAAGCTTTTGCAGTCACTGATTGTATGTGTAACTGGTGCTTTGAACACTCACGGACATCTCCAGGATGCGCATAATATAAGCCAATCAATGATAAAAATTATAAACATAATCTAAAAAATCATATTCACACGTAAGCTAAATTCCTACCAGGCAATAATGGTAAAGTCTGTAGACTCTAAACAGTATGATCACTTTGGTTATCTCAGTGCATATAAAAGTAGGTACACCATTCCTCTAATGCTATTTGTTTTCCAAGTGCTACTTGGAACTGCATAATAGATTCATTTTTCCTCTTTCTTTGTCTGAAGGTGTATAAGGTTTATGTGGTAAGGGCTTGGTAGTTGGGGGGGTGGAGGGGGGGGGGGTTGGTGCTGTAGAGGTGGCCTCTGTGAGCAGAGCCCAGCAGCTGTCCCATATCGGATCAGAGCCAGCTCCAGCTGGTTTTGAAAGGGACCCGCCACTGGCCAGGGCCAAGCCAGTGAGAGGCACTGGCTGGGCCTCAGCGAGAGCAGATTGAAGAAACGGAAAAAAAATGCTGCATAACAGCAGCTGGGAAAGAGAAGAGTGAGAAAATGTGAGAGGAAACAGCCCTGCAGACCCCAAGGTCGGTGCAAAAGGAGGGCAGGAGGTGCTCCAGGCACAGAGCACAAGTTCCCCTGCAGCCTGTGGAGAGGCCCCTGGTGGAGCAGGCTGTCCCCCTGCAGCCCATGGGTCCCACATGGAGCAGATCTCCATGCTGCAGCCCATGGAGGAGCCCCTGGTGGAGCAGGTGGATGTGGTGGAAGTGTTAGAGACTGACTGTTGTAACCCCCATTCCCTGTTCCCCTTTGCTGCTGGGGGGGAGGAGATAGAAAAGGGTGGTTGGGGGGAAGGCGTGTTCAGTTTGCCTTTAGTTCGTCAGTGTTCTAGTCTGTGCATTATCTCAACAGCCTAACCCTTTCCATCATATTTTCTCCTCTTTCCTTTTGAGAAGGGGGAGTGAGAGAGCATTTGTGGTGGAGTTCAGCTGCCCAGCAAGGTAAAACAGCCACATAAGGTTAGATGCCTCTTTCATATTCAGACATGTCAGAGACTTCACTGAAGAGGATTAAAAGTGCTACTGTAATGCCTCAACTAATTTGTGGGCTTCTTGAATGTTAAGATTGTGGCTGAAAATATGAGAAGCTTTTGGCAAAGTCCCAAAAGGGCCTTAGTCGCCTTCTCAAAATTGAAGAGGTCATCTTTAATAAAATTTCAAGTTGAATTTAAGCAAATGTTTATCCGTTTATTTTGACTAGCAGGTGCTAAAATCTTTTTCTGAGAGTTTTCATTCTAAATCTAAACTACACTCTGAAACTCCAAGTTGAAGAAAAAGTGCTCTCTGTCCAGCTGTATACACACATATGAACATCTCCCTGCATGACTTAAACTCACATATCTACAGAAGATCTATTTGCAGATTTGTTTGTGTACTTTAAAAGTTTTGCCTTAGCTATGTGAGCTGTGTTTTCACAGTATATTAAAATGTCATTCTTACAAAGTACCAATGCATATCATATCTTCACTAGAGATAAGTGAATTTATCATGCTTGGTAATAACAAAGTGAGTATATCAAGCCTTTTTTAGTAGGTTTAGAAATCGTTAAGAGCATATTTGACAATATTCATTGTGACAGACCCTATAAACATTAATATACAGTGGCGCATTGTACATAGCTTTACTGAATGATTTCATAATTTTGTTATGCTTCATTAGATTTACATGATAAGCATAAATATTTTAAAATGTATATGTGTGTGAGCATATTTATGTGTATTGTGTATAAATACATTGTTATGTGTGTAAATTATCTGGCTTCTTTCAAAGCCAATAAAGGCCAATTCAATCTTTAACATTCTGGCTACCATTTATGTGTCTTCTTTACACTTTTATTTAAAAATATTAATAATAATTAAAAGATATTCCAGTCCATATAAAATATTCTCTTGCTCTTTTCACAGCTCATCAGACATCAAGCAACTCCTGGCCCTCCCCATCTAAACAAATCATTAACACTTCTAATAATTCTTGCGCAAAGTACCATACCATACACAACCCTCATGATATATGCTCTGAGGCTGTTTGTAAAATGAATTTTAGAAAGCTACGCTGACATTAACCACTTTGTTTAGGTACAGAAAATATTTTTTATTGGGAATTCTACAAAACATCTGTCCTAGAATTTTTGTCTAGTTAACTAAGTACTGCATAAAAATAGCAAAGTATTAACATGGCATGTTGTTTTTATATATAGAATCTTTTCATATCTGTCAGTCCTTTTACAACAAATGGAAGCACGCATTACTACTTTTACCAGTACCAACAATCAAACAACTTCCTGTGAAAATATTATGCAAATTTAAAGTCATATCTCATGAATCGCCTCCCTCTGGATAATAGGAAAAACTCATTGAAATGCTTGTTGTAAATAATACCTAGAGTTATACCTTGGACTAGCATATTTTTCTCACTAAGTAAATTCAATAAGAGTCTTGCAGGAATCTGTGGTTGCCTGAAGAACAGTAATTTTCATTATATTCATCTATTCAGATAAATGCTGAATCCATTGGGTAAAAAATGACACCAGATCAGGTTCCTTCTACTTTTCTAGCTATCCAATAATATTGGATGAGCAGCAGAATGTTTTCCCCTCCTTCACATCCTCTTTTTTTTTTAATCTTTAACTTAGGCTAGTTATATCTGACAATAACAGCTTGAAAAAGTCCTAAAAAATTATCTCATTAAATGAATTCAGAAAGCATCTCTCCCCTGTGGCTTGTGTATGCTTTATGCCCTGTCTTTTCCCTGCTCACTCACAAATCCAATGGCATTACAGGATCCACAGTGTTTTGGGTTGAACACTTCTTGTCCTCCACATCAGAGAAAACAGCAAGAAAACATTCATAACTTCTGTGCCCAAAGGCAATGGCCTGTAACTTCCCTTGAAGGGTAGCTGCATGGACATGCTGCTGCTTTCAGAGGGGCACAGATACTACTGCTGCAGAGTCATTTCTGTGTCACAGGCAGAAATAGACATGGGCAGATGTCTTCTCTTCCCTGTATTCCACATAGCATTGCCTAGTAACTCACGTGTTTGTTTGGAGGAATACGATCTACCGTAGTTTTTCTTCCCTTTCAATATACAAAATCTGCTTCTGCAGTACTGTTTGTGATTCCCAAAAATAACATGCTTAGAAGTACAATTTCCATTGGAACTGCTCCAGTGAGCTCTGGGAACCTTACTTTGTGTTGCCCAGCATTCCTCGTGGGTTTGGAAAATTTCATTACAGTGGTTGCACTCCTACTGTATTTTCAGGCTCTTCTTGTGACTGCATATTCTGGATTCTGTCATAAATGCAAGAATTCCCAGAGGAAAGGCTACAGAAATAGGTCTATGGTGTGCACACAGTCTAGTCCTAAATTCCACAGAAACTCACCATGGATGGTTATGACAAAATTACTGGCTTTTAGCCTTTTCTCCATAAGTATGTTATCATCCTCTCTTTCAAAATATGCCATATGGACTGCTGAGAAAGTGGGAACCGGTGTTTGGAAAGGAGCTCTCTGTCTGCTAGTATCCACATCATTCCTCTGTAGACAGAGCCACACTTACCACTTTGCTGTAAAAAATTTCTGGCTAGAGTGGGAAAGAAATTTCCATGAATAAGACAAATGCAAAAATTGTTAGCCAATATTTACAGAATTGAGCACACCAGAAAACCAAAAACACAGGAAGAGAGCACAAGATAGTACTACCACTTTGAGAGAAGGCAGATTCCATAGAGCAATGACACCAGTCATGTGAGAAACAAAGTTGTGTTTTTGCAAAAGGAAGTGTTTTTTGCAGTGGAAAATTCCACTAACCTTGCATATTCAAAACTGATTGTGCAGCACAGCAGTGGGGAGTAAGTTAAGCAGATAAGGGGAAGGTCCCACTGTCCCAAAATAAGGAGTATAGCTAAGAAAAACAGGATGAACAGTACACTATCAGTAAAAACAAAAATTATGGGCCCTCTAGTCAAGAGAGAAGGAGAAAAAAAAAAAAAAAAAAAGGAAAAGGAGAAAATAATGGTTGGTCAAATAAAATTGTACATATATGGTATAGAAGTGTGTCAAGTAGGCTGTAAACCTGTAGTACTCAGCCAGTGAGGAAATGGGAAAAATCAGGTGTCAGGTAATAAGGAATATAAGGTTATGATAAACTTCTACTGGGCGCTCCTGCTTGCAGGATGCCCGCCATTGCAATCGCAAATAAAATAGCTTCGCAGAAGATCCTGTCTGAAGAAAATTATTGAGATTTTTCTCACAGTCATGGAATGTTTAAATGTTACTCAATAAGCATCATGTTTAAATAGTTCTAGTTTCTTCAAGAAGAGACTTTGGCATGTTTAATTCTAAGTGGTAAAAACTGGAAAAGGTAATGCAATTGTAACACTCTTGAGTACAATCAGAATCAGTATATGTCCCCTTCCCTCCTGCCACTGCCATCATCTTTGCAAAGGTGAAGTTACAGTCTCCACTTCAAATGCTTGCTTTTAAACAGAATCAGACTGCAAACAGAAGCACAGACATGTAATGGGTAGCACTTTTAAGGGCCAGAAACTACAGCTGTATTTTTCAGAAAGACATTGTCATTTAAGAGGCATGTGAAGATTTTTGGTTAGAAGTGAAAAACTGCAGTGTTTGTTAGGGCAGTTCCATAACACCATTACTTTGTGGGACAGCAACTGTCCTCTTTGTAAAGTTTGGTTTATGTAGCTGAAGGTAATGTAGGGATCAAAGGCTTAAATCTTAGAAAGAGCAGGTTCAGTTGTAAAGATGTTTACTTAATTCCCACTGGCTCGGGATAAGCTTCACCAAGCAGAGCTGTTGCCTTTGGATCACAAGAATTCCAGTTCAGCTCCCAGCTATGACAGCATACAAAACACATTCACACAAATTCCAAACACCATATGGGGGAACTCTGCTAATTGGAGAAATCTGCTTGGCTTCCAAAGGATATACACAGTAAAAGTCAGAGGAAGGAATCTGAACCCTGTACAAGAGAAGAGATTACTTTGTTTTTAACGAAGCAGCTGAACTTAGGATAGAACTACATTTTTGTCTGGAAAATCTTAGAACATCTTGAAGATCATCCTTAAATAGATGCAGTATAAAGCTGTCTCAATTTTTAAACTGTTTCAGTAAATGTATCATAAATCAAAGACCTATTAACTAGGTTTTGGGGACCACCAAGATGAAGAATTGTTTCTTGCAAGTAGCCTGCAAAGGCATTTTTAGCAACCAGTTTAAAGGCTTTTCTTTGCCCTCCTCCCTCAAGACGTTAGTATCTAGTTAAAAAAAAAAAAAAAGAAAAAAAAAAAGTAATTAATCTGAAATGTGCAGATCAAAAATGTTAGCATTCTTTTAATTGTTGAATTCTGACTAACATTTTCCACGATATGCCTGGCTCTTAATCTCTCATTTTTGCAAAAGGCAAACACCAAGAACTTACAGCCTTTCAATGCACTCCTCTTAAAGAGGAGTCTTGAGAAGTTGGGCTTTTTTTTTTTTTTGTGGATTTCTTTTTGGTGGGGTTTTTTGTTTGTTTTGCTTTGATATACATAAGTTAAGGCTGATAAAACTTTGTTTGTTGAAGAACAAAAGCATGATGAACAGCACTGTTCTGACTATTTCTTGTCCTGTTGGGTTTATTAAACATCTCCCGCTAGCTTTTGCAATGAGGTGTCACAATATATACAAGACACTAGCTTTTGCAATAACGTGTCACAGTATATACAAGACAGCTTCTGATACCTTCACAATATCAGCTGTTGATCTCAATGGTGTACTACTGCATGAGTAATCCCCACACGTGCCTCATTGACCGTACTCGTCATGGAAGGAGACTCCAGACAGGAAAATGGAAGTGAAAGAGGAGATTGTGAGGTTGTATTAGAAAAAGCAGAAGAATGTGTAGCCACTTACAAAAGGGAATTTCAGGACAGATTTTCAAACTAGCAAATCAACAATTAATATTTAAAAAAGAACTAAAAGCCAGGTCAGCACAAAATTCATTCTAGAAGTAAACATAAAAAGAGTTTTATTGATGCTTTCATTTTGTTGATCCATTTTTATGAACTTTTATTGCAGGATATATTTCGTTATCCATGCTGGACCATCATTTCAAAAAACTTAAGAAATAAAATTTCAAAAGCCAGTTAATATTTTATCACCATTCACTAAGTTCTAAACAATAATTATGAGACCTATCCAAATCCATGAAATTTGGAACTGCTCCTTTGAGCCAGAAATATGCCACAGGGACTTTGTCAGAGTAACAGAGCCTTTCATTATTATTGCAAGTGTGTTCAGGCTGAGCAAAAATTACCACTGTCATAAACAGAAGTGTGGTGTGTATCCATCTCATTCCCTTCTATTCAGAGGGATTGGAGGGGAAAAATACACACACTTTCACCTAATTTTCCCCCACACAAACTGTTATATTATGAGAAGCTGCACCAGATCTGTCATGTCACACCCTGTGATGTGGCAACACCCTGTGATTTGCAATCCAGCATGAGCCAACCAGGGGAAAGATATAAACCACCTGGGATCACTAGAAATCTATGAAGTTTAGGGAAGATCAAAAACTGAGAAAACCATTGTCAGGAAAAAAAAAATCCAATGAAATCTAGTGTACTTTTAAAAACATATAAGTGTTCAAGAGAAGGAGGAATTACAACAAACTAATTCCTCCATCATGCATTGTCAACCCTGTGCAAAGCCATTGTGTCATAGGGCCATGGGGCACTCCTATAAAAAGTCAGTATGAAGTGAAAAAAAAAAAAAAAAAAAAGGTCTCAGGACAATTTATTAATTTTCAAAATAATAAAAATAATAATAAATTTAAAATAGCTTTAACAGCAAAATGAAGTAGCTACTTCGTTAAATAGTGGCAACTGCTAATAGAAAAGACATTGTTTACTTCTTTCCTAACTTTTCACTGTTTTCTTCAGATTCTCCCAGAAATGTGAGGGCTCCCATGGGCCTCTATGTATCTGCTACAACAAAAGTCTGCTCCCACCTATCATAGAATAAATTAACCTTTCTTCTTGAATCTGGCACTTCTACAAGGTGACATCTGCTCTGCTCAACCCAGCCAGTATTTTGTTGATTGTCCTGACCTGTATAAATCACCTAATTTGTATCCACATACTTGAATATCTGTGTTATCTACAACACTGGTTCTTCAGGTGACTACCACAGAATATATGCTATTGCCCTTCACTATGAATTTCTTGCACTTAGAGCTGGGCTGGTTGCCATTCACACCTGTATTAGGTTGACCCTGCTAGCAGCCAACTTTCCACCCAGCTGCTTACTTACACCGCCATCTCAGCAGGACTAGGGTAGAGCCTAGGTGTGAAAAGCTGATGGATTTAGGTAAGACTGGGCAGTTGCTTCCCAGTTGCCATTGGAGGCAAAACAGACTCAACTTTTGGAAATAATTTATTGACAATTTATTGTCAATTAAGAGAGTCTATATATATATATAATTGCTGATGCCTCCCTTTCCCGTTACTCCAGACTCCTCTGCTCTCCCCTATTGGCCCTGTTATGTCACAGGTTACACTTAGTCCCTTCAGCATGGCAACAAGCAGTGGGAGCAGGGACCTGTCATGGTCAGTATACAACTGTTCCTCCCTGCTTCTCCTTCTTTCTCACACCTTTCATTGTTTCCAGTTTAGGTTCTCAACAGGCTGCAAGGGATTTCTGCTCTGTTATAAAGCATCTCCTCTTCCTCCTTCTGACCCCTATCATCCTCTGATCATCTTAATGCAGAGAAGCCTGGTCCAGCCTCTCTTGTTTATATATGGGTACAGGACACAGGGCCAGGATATCTGGGTACAGTACAATGCCACATGGACAACCAACGAATCTGAGTGTGACAGGAGAAAATTTAATCACAGTGGTAGTCTTTTTGCCAGTTGAATCTCAAGGACTGAGATACTGCAATGCATACTCTTTATATTATTAACAATGAAAATAGAAATATTATTTAATTATTAAAACAGGCTTTGAGATTTCCTGAGGGAATACCTAGAGGGCTTAGAAACTCTCAGTTAATTACCTAAACTATCTATGCAGTGCAGTTGATGTAATCATGAGCACTTGAGGGATGTTTGCCTAATCCTTTTTCAGAAATGAACCGCTTCATTCTGCCTCTGTTCAGACCTACTCATGCTTTAGTGCGTTTACACTGTAATCTAACCAGGATAGTGTGATCCGGCTACTAAGCCTGTTCATATTTATTAACTGGTCTTATTAACTCAACACTGATGTTGTAACTAGAGCAGATTTTAGATTAAATGTGTGATTCTACAGCAAAAGGTTTACAACAATGTCAGTGCTAAGTGTTCTCCATCAGAGCCAGTAAGGAGACATTTATGCTAGCCAATCAAAGAAGTAGGAGAAGATGAGCCTAAAACTTCATCTCATCACTCAAGAACTGAAATCGTGAATTTTTAGTATCATACAGAGTAAAATTCTCTTAAACTTTTCTCTTGAAATTGTTCAAGGAAGGAAGGAAGGAAGGAAGGAGTATGTAGCTTGGTACAATTGCAACAATATTGAAAACTGGCTATCATACTCTTTTTTCCCCTACAATGTATAAATTATTTAATTTCCCTAACTTCTATTTTTTTTTCTCCTTGTTTAGTTTCCTGATTTGCAGTCAGTAATACCATAAACTCATTTCCAGTAGATGCATTATATTTTGTATAGCTTTATATGTATGCTGCCCCATGGTTTTCTTCCCTGGGAGGTTAGGCAGACAATTATAACTTTTATTTCTCTCTTGTATTTATATTATGACATCTTACAACTTCTTTCATGTTGCAACAATGAATTATTATTACATACATACAACAATGAATTATTATTACATACTAGTTAAAAAATAATAATAATAATAATAAAAACTTAGATCTGGATAATTTCTAAAATGCTGAACCTTTACACTGAAATAGAGGATGTACCCAGGTGCTTCACTAAAAAATGGTAAGTGACTATCACTCTTTCTTTCTCTGTTCTTACATATCTGTAACACATATTTTTACACAATTTTTACGCATTTTTTTTAAATAATCAATTATTAAAACAACTTAGTATTTTATTAACAACTTTAATATAACTTGATGCATTACCTTCTTTTGAAAGTTATAAGAAAACTTAATGGTTCACTTAGTATTGATAAAAAAAAAAAAAAAAGGTTCAATGATAAGAAACAAAGATCTTTTGCCGTTGGAAATTAAATTCACACCACCATGAACATTTTTAAATTTACCCTACAATGGCAGAAAGTTACAATTCAAAACTGCATTGTGCAGACAGTCTTTTACAATTAGTATGGATCATATTAGAATATTTTGAATACTTCTGAAAACAGTTATATATGATACAAATACTTATTTGGAGGTTTTTCTCTGTTTCAACACATATTGTATACCTCTCCTAGGAACAAGCATTGTTGTGGAATGTTTTCCTGCTTTTCCTTTACTTTAGATCCATATTCTACACTTTTTGTTACTGGGGAAACTCATTTTCTTTCTTCTACTTATATTAACTTACACACTTACAGACAAATCCTCATATTCTTTTGGGTCAAGAACATGATTAATTTGATTGCAATTTAATTCCTGTATATGAATTTTCCAGCAAGACTGGATAACAGACACAGATACATTTCCCAACTGCTACAAACCAACACACTCCAAACATGAAACTGCTGCAATTTACTTGGAGACCAAAGTGCTGAGATCATAAGTACAATTTTTTTCCACGGAGGCTCATCATTTTGAGAGTAGAATATGACATGGAGAAGTTGCACCTCTATAACTTGAGCCTTTTACTAGCACACAAAACACACCATCCAAAAAACACTTGCTCCTGTTGAGCTCAGTTCATATTCTGCTCAAGTGGTCATTTGGCCAGGACACCTGCCTCAGGTGCAACTTCACAGTTGCCTTATACTATCATAAGCTAGCTGCACTTCTGAACAGAACAAGCTCTGCTCCTCCATGCCTTCAGTTTGACTTTCTCATTTTTTCATACACTAAGATTCACATGCATGAATTTTATAATACATGAACCACACACTCACAACTGCGTGACATAGGTCAAGGAACTATTCCTGATGAGTTTTAGATGTACATGTGTGAGTGCACAGGTTAATCTTCAGCTAGAGCCTTAAAAATGCATAAGGGAAGTTGCAGAAATATACATGTGAAATGAAACCATCTTTTTAATTGCAAGTCCTAGTAACAATGAGGTTGCAATCCCAAGTTCTCATATATCCTACTCTTTCATTCTAAAACATACTTTTTCTTTTTTTTTCCTTTTCTTTTTTCTTTTCTCCTTTCTCTCTTTTCTTTTTACTTTCCTCTTTTCTTTTTCTTTTTTTAATCGTTTCCACTTCTTTCTTTCTGTTTTTGTTTGTTTGTTTGTTTTTCTTTTTCTTTTCATACTTTCCCCTCTGCCCCCTTTTTTATTTTTTCCTTAATTCAATCCATTTCATTGAAGCAGATTAAACCATAATTTCACAAACTCTTCCACAGGTATAACCTGTGAAACCAAATTCTGAAAAGAAAAAAAAAGCATAGGGTTATCTTTAATCAGCTATATCGTTACAGAGAAGTAATGTGAATCGGCAGTGTAAATCACCTCAGTGATCACAAAAGTTACCCAACTTCCACATTGACTTTGAAAAATACTTATTAGGAGTGAAAATATTTGTCAAATATTTTAGACAATGGGTCTGTTCTAAATGACAGGAATTGAGAGTCTGATCCACAGAGGAACAGTTTTATGTTTTGCTGCTTTGCAAAACTGGTCTGCTTTATGTGTATACACATAAATCTTATTACCAAACAAACAATAGATTTTCTGCTAGTTCACTTCACATTAAATGATTAGTAACTCTTGGGTGGTCTTTCCAAATGATGTGAAGATGCTCCCTATTTTTGTTTGCTATGTTGCTTACACTTGCAAAATGTAAAAGGCAACGTTGGAGCCTTGGAAATCCAGCTTTATAAACAGCAGGTGAAGATGAGGGATATTGCTACTTCTCTGAGATAATAAGACAATTCTTGGGTACTGTCAGATTTGTTCACCAGCTGTGGTCTAAAACTCTCTTCCAACCCAAGACACCATGGTTTGAAGAATCTGATCTAGCAAAACATCTTATCACAGTTTGATTTTTTTTTTTCCAGATGCACTTTTGCTTTTGTATACTACTAATCCTATAGTTAAGTCAGAATTTAAATTGGCAGATTTCTCTAATCTAATGTTTGTTTAGAAATATGGCTGTTTATCAGTTATTTTTATATCAGTGAGCATAAATTGAAACCGATGATTGCTTTCACTTGTTTGTTGGTAAATTAGATGGTTAGAGTTCTAAGGCAAATATTTATTTTCAGTCGTTTAGACACTTTACAAATTTTAATAACATTTCTCTGCCTTAAATTTGATTTGGCTGTTCATGATGACTAAGTTCACTAAGCAAACTGAGAACAAGTTTTTAAATGCTCAGCAGACATACAAGAAGAAGAGCGTGTGCTTTAATACCATACAGTATGCCTAAAAGTAATTGATAAGATGGTTCCTGCTCCCTGGTTAAGGCTAGCTAACTCATGGGTAGAGCTGAGTAAGGGGCCAAAGTGTAATTCATCATTTCATATTGTCGTAAGGAGCTCTGTGTTTTCCAAGTTCTAAATTTCTAAGTATTACTCAAAATACTTTAGATGTACTTGGAATACAAAATATTTTTCCCACCGTTCGAAAATGATATAACTATCAAGCGAAGAACAAAGGGCAAGACATGTTAGATCTAAAACCAGCAAATGAAATTAACTAGCTCTAGTTCAGGCTACTTATTCTGCAGCTCAGTCCTTGGGGTCATATAAACCTGATGCACTACTCTTGGCAACACTTCCTCACTTTATAAAGTTATTGTTACAACTCTACTGTCTCAATTTTGAAACTTTGACTGGAATGTGTTTTGAGACTTTCTCCTATCTCTCTTGAGGCAATCAACTGCATCAAATGTTTTACCCTTATTGCCAGAACCCTGAATGATCAAGCTCCAGGTTACTGAAATTCAAATTTTGTTACATTCTTGGTAACATCTGACTGTCCTGATGGTCTAGGTCCTTCAGCATTTCCCTGCCAAAACCCACCTTCCTACATTTGCCTTGTCTTTGTCTTACTATATAAAAATACAGAGAAAAATTTCATCATCCTCCTTTAGAGGGCTTTTATGGGGGTGATATTTGGGTACGGAGATCAGAACAGTGATGAAAAATATGCATTTTGCTTTGTCTTTAGTAGGCGGCATCAAAGAAAGAAGTTTGATTGGCATGTTTTCTCCCTTCCGTTTTTAAGATTACTGGTATTTTGTTTGAGGGCTTTTATATTTTAAAAGCTCAACAGATCAAAATCAGATAAGAAGATGCACAACTCTGGAGTTCTCATTAAAACCAAATACTTCAATTGTGGAAATGAGAAAAACCATTCTTTTCATTGCATGTTTAGCTGGGCTTATCTACAAAATTATTATAAAGCCATGTTACATCTGGAAAAATAATAATAATAATAATAATAAAAGTGTTTGAAAACAATTCTTCTGACAGATTTGTTTTGCACTACAAATGATGTGGGCATCATAGCTGTCCCAAGTCAACAGTTCCTCATTAGAACTGCTCAGTATATGGATTTTCAGTATTTGGTACCCTCTGCATGGATTTTCAGCATTTGGTACACTTTTTGCTGAGTTAAAAACTGGCTGGATGTCAGGGCCCAGAATGTGGTGGTGAATGGAGCGAAATCCAGCTGGCAACCATTCATGAGTGGTGTTTCCCATTGGTCAGTGTTTTGCCCATCCTCTTTAATATCTTTATTGATGACTTGGATGAGGGAATCAGTTTCGCCCTCAGTAAGTTTGCAGATGACACCAAGTTGGGGGGAAGTGTCAGTTTGCTGGAGGATGGGAAGGCCCTACAGAGGGACCTGGACAGGATGGGCCAATGGGATGAGGTTCAATATGGCTAAGTGTGAGGTCCTCCACAACAACCCCATGGAATGCTACAGGGCTGGGTGAGAGTGGCTCGAAAGCTGTACAGAGGAAATGGATCTGGGGGTGCTGATGGATGCTCACCTGAACATGAGCCAGAAGTGTGCCCAGGTGGTCAAGATGTCCAACGGCATCCTGGCTTGTATCAGGAGTAATGTAGCCAGCAGGAACAGGGAGGTGATTGTCCATCAGTACTCTGCTCTGGTGAGGCTGCACCTCAAGTGCTGTGTTCAGTTTTGGGACCCTCACTACATTGGAGGACATTGAGGCCTGGAACATGTCCAGAGAAGGGCTACAAAGCTGGTGAAGGGACCGGAACACAAGTCCTGTGAGGAGTGGCTGGGGGAACTGGGGTTGTTTAGTCTGGAGAAGAGGAGGCTCAGGGGAGACCTTATTGCTCTGTACAACTACCTGAAAGGAAGTTGTGGGGAGCTGGGGGTCAGCTTCTTCTCGCAGGTAACTAGTGACAGGACTACTAGAGGGAATGGCCTCAAGTTGCACCAGGGAAGGTTTAGGTTGGATATTAGAAGACATTTCTTCTTAGAAGGAATAATTAGGCATTGGAACAGGTTGCCCAGGGAGGTGGTGGAGTCACCTAAGGAAAGGTTGGACCTGGCACTTAGGGACATGGTTTAGTGGGTGTTATTGGCAGTAGGACGATGGTTGGACCAGATGATCTTGGAGGTCTTTTCCAAACTTAACAATTCTATGATTCTATGATTAATTTGAAATAAAATACTGAGTGGAGTCATGGGGAATAACTGTAGTATGTCATTTTGAACTTACATATAAACTGCACTTTTTTGTCATATCAAAAAAGCACCAGGAATGTAAAAGAACATTAACTTAACCTAAACATGTTGGTTGTTTTTTGTTTGGTTGGTTTTGGTTTTGTTCTTGTTTGTTTGTTTGTTTGTTTCCTCTGGCTTCTGCAGAAATTACACAGCTTTTTTAAATGGGACTTTTACTCTGCAAGTCATTTTGGACCTTGCTTGCCTTCTCTTTCTTCCTTTCTTTCACATATAGGCCAGATAATCCACCTGCACAAGTTTTTCCTACTCATATGTTATGAAAATTACTGGGATGTTAAAATTTCAGAACTGAAATTTGTTTGGAAGAAAAAAGAAAATCAAGGCAATGAAAGAAATAACATTTCATCAAACAAGTGTACACCAGGTTAGGAGGGAGATAAACAGATAAATAAAGGTATTGAAACTGTAATTAATAAATAGGTTTATGTTCCTTCAACAAAGTGACAATTTAAAATAGACTTTCTTAATTAAAATTTCACTTGAAAAACAGTGTTGTATCAATCCTCCTTGACATTTATAATAATGACAAAATATCCTCATGTGTTTTCCTATGTAATATTGTTTAAATGGCATAATAAATGCAGTTATATGCCCCTTCTGTGTACTAACAGAAAAGTGCAATCCTTTGTTCTGTGCATGACTGCATTTGCACGTTATAGAGCTATGAAATATTTACAAAGGGAAGGTTAAATCAATACAGCTTTAAAATTTGCACTCCTGTCTTCTGGGACTTATATCATCTTGATTTAATGAAGTAAAAGGAGAGAATGTTGACACACAGAAAAAATATTTCGTTTCCCCTTTATTGTACATACAGAGAGTATTAAAGTCGAATTTACTGGCAATTCATGCTGTAATTAATTATTACCTTTTATGCTCAGGTTATTATTTGAGTTGTCTCATTTGCAAAACACAGAAACTAGCTATTTAGAATAAGAGAAGGAAGAAATGAGATGCATTCAAAAGAAAAGAATAAAATCATTTAACTAGTGTGATCCATTATTGATGGCTTTAACATATAAACCATTCTCTGGGCTAAAAATAAAAAATAAAAAATATAATAATAATTAAAAAGTAATAATAATTTACCAGATTTTCCTAGAGACCTTGAAAGAAAAGAAAAAATAAATAAATAAATACCGGGATATATGAAGACAATGTTTAGACTGTAATTAAGGGAGCATATACATATAAATGTATGGTCTTATCTTGTTGCTTTGGTACTTAGGCTCATAAATCAAATTAGCATAAATTATTGTTGCATATACACATTTTTTCAGATCAAATCCACAGAAGGACAGGAATATACCCATTGCTATTCATTAAGCTCTCACTTCACCCATGCAAGAATGGCTATCTTTCTTCTTTAATCTTGAATACAGCTGGATATTTACAGCATATCATTTATTTTATAAATCTAAGGATCATGGCTTTGTTTAGGATTGTTTTCTTCAAAGAGACCTACATTTTCTGTAAATAAATTTTGTCCATTATCAATAATTTTTACATCATGTAGAAATATCTTTCAGAGCCTGTTGCTTGGTATTAGCTTCCACATACATTTTACCATTTGCTCCTTCCCACTCATTATTTGTGGAAGTATAAGAATTTATGCCAGAGTTCTGCTCCTTGGTTATATTAAATGAAACTTTGATAAACTATAAGAAGGGAATCAAAGTGATTTTAAATGCTTCCTATTATTATCTGCAACCATTCATTTGGAATCTGCTATTACAGAGACAGGAAAACCTCTCATTTTTTTCCAGTTCTTTCCGGCAGTTAAAATTGATAGTAGATAAAATTCAGAAGAAGGTGTGAGTAAATGCTTAATTTAATTCACTCTGTGGATGTTGATGAGTTTCAGCTACTGTACCTAAGGTTTAAGGCTATGTTATGAAATAGTTTCAAACGGAGTTTCAATTAGGAAGACGCCTTCTCATGGGCTGTAAATGTACTTAATGGGGCATTTATTCTGTGGGCTGCCATGTGTAAAGGAAACATGGAGTGAAGGAAAACATTCAGCAAGGGCAACTGAAGGGTATAATCTGAAAACTCTGTTTGGGAAACAATTTATTAGGTGTTTGTGATTACCAAAAATCACACCTTTGCCCAACAACTTGTTTCCAAAGTAGATATTTTCCTCTTCTGGTCTGTCTCTTAGTCATGACAGCAAAGCAGCTATCCTAGCCTCTGTGTTGCCCACCTGCACACATCCTTCAGCAACATCTTTGACTTCATTCCAGCCTTCATGTTCAGTAGATATTAGCAGCTCTCCTTTCTTCCTTACCTTCCCTATCAGGACAAATTACACAGAAGTTCAGCCCTCTGTTTTTCTTCCCTTGCATCAGGTTTTCTCTCTAAGCAACTCTCATTATGCCATGGGATTTTTTCAGGTGTCTGTTTATTAAAAAATAGTTACATACATCTGACAATGTTGCACATGTCCTTTAATGTAGCCAACTGCAAATACATTCCGAGTGTATTTAATTATATGATATATTACCATTACATTGCATATATACTGACAAGTACTCATCAGCTGTGAAATTCAGAGCCTACAAACCACCAGCAATGAAGGGTGTAGAGAACAAGTCTTATGAGGAGTGAGGTAACTGTATTTATGTAGCCTGAGAAAAGGAGGCTCAGGGGAGACCTCATAGCTCTCTCCAACTAGAGAGCTATATATGTATATAGTAGTGGGGTGGGGATTGGTCTCTTCTACCAAGCAACAAGCAATAAGACAACAGGTAAAAGTTGCTCCAAGGGGGGTTTACATTGGATATTAGGAATAACTTCTTCACTGAAAGGGTTGTGAGGCATTAGAACAGGCTGCCTGGGGAAGTTATTCAGTCACCATCAGAGAGGTATTCAAAAGACATGTAGATGTAGCAGTTAGTGACATGGTGGAGTTATCAGTGCTAGGTTGATGGTTGCACTTGATGATCTTAGAGGTCTTTTCCAACCTAAATGATTCTATGATTCTAAGGTTGGTAGTTTCCATCCATTACCGCTCTTCTCTTACAGTATTTCTTTGTTACCACCAAAATACATCCTCAGAATTTTGCAGTGAGTGAGGCAAGAATATCATACATAGGTCCCATGGTGATAATTTTTAGGATAAGCTCATGTCAGAGAAAAATTGTTTTAAAAATCACAAAATAAGAACGCATGACAATATAAACTACAAAGTGATTCAGTGGGCACTGTCAATCTTAAATATGTCTTTTCTCATTTTCAAACACTTTCTTCAGGAATCTGATCATTTTTTTTTTTTTTTTTTTTGTACAATAACATAAGGCAGACATGACAAAAGGTATGCTATGGAAACTAATTAAAATGTAAGAGAGTTTGTAGACTGGGTTTCTAATTTCAGAACAAGATGAACAAGTCACAGTGATCTCAATCAAAACAAAGTTGTTCTTTTCCTCTCATATCTTTGTATTTTTATACCATCCCTCAACAAAACAAAACAAAGCAAACAAACAAACAAATGTCTAAGTATCTATGTGGGCTATTTCTCAGCAAATATTAACATTTGCAATTGATTTTACAACACTTGCAATAGGGCTGTGTTGCAGAGCACTTGGGACATATTGCAAAGTAAAGGTGCAATTTGAATTTGGTCTGGTTAATTCACTTCTGGCAGCCCTGTTTGATAGATTCAGTCAATGAACATGAATGTGAATGTAGATGCTGCCTGTTAGAGAATACTGTCCTGGAAAACAAGAATTTGATATCACTAATAACATAGAAAAGGAATAATAGGAACCCAAGTTTTTTGACTAAAACACTGCAGAACAAAAGATTATTTTCCGTCCTTAAAAGCTGTATGCACACAGAGAGATCTGTACAGACACACACTTCTGACTTCTGAATTCACACGGTAATGACTTCATTATATGATTTCTGACTTCACAATGAAGGTAAAGGCAGGAGGTTATTGATAAATCCAGAACTCCTGTGGCACCCCTTTACAGGTCCATATAGTCTCAGAAGCTTGCAAAGAAGTGGCACTGAAGTTCTCTGCCGCAAGTCAAATCTGGCAGAAAGCTCTGCATAAGAGTCCAGAACTTTCTCAGTATAATACAAGTGTCTTTAAAGTTTTCACATACATTATCACTAAAGACAATTCCCCTCAGCTTTGATTCAAATCAGAATCAGGAAGCCAAGAACAAAGAAAAGCAAACCATGGATGGTCTCTTGACCTTAGAATAATTGTGAAATATTATTAGAGACCATACTGTGAAATAGTAATAAATCAGTATTCATTTACATTGAACTAATTTGGTTTAAAGGCAACTTAGAAATATATTTCTATCTTGTGTTTAATTAGTTATAATACAGAGTAAGTTGTTTTAGAAGATGAACAAGCTAGACTTGGAGGTAATAATACTTCTGGTAATAAACTTTTCTCTGTAGTCTGATAAAGTATCACCATCTTCACACCAAAGAATGTGGTTCCATTTATTATACCACAGATTAACACCAAACTTTATGATATTTACATATTTTCAATCTCTCTAATGAGTTGTGGTTTAAGAACATGAATTGAAAAAATAAAAATTTATTGATATTTTAAAATATACTGTACATAAAGTCTGAGGAACATCTCAGCCAGAGTGTATTACTAATGAAATGTCTGTATTTACACTCTAAAGAGTAATCTAACGTATTTTTTCTTTCAGATTTTAACTCTTCTGTTTCAGGAACATTTAAGTTAAGTATAGCCAGTTCAGACTAAGAAGGTCTGGGTTGCTCTTCACCTTTGAAAATACTCCACAGAGAAAAGGTGGAAGCTAGTAAGTAATAACAATAACAATAATAATTGCATAGGAAGGCATATAGTCATAGCTGTTTCACCTACTGTGTTTTGTTCAATCCATCAGCTAGAATTTTAAGTTCTTCTACATTCTCATCTTTGTCCTCCATTTAGTAGCTCTGTGGAACTAGTTTTGCAAAATATGAATTCTTACAGCAACATAAACACTGACTATTATTCTGCCCTTTTCCCAATGTGTACGCAACAAGTAAAGTCATCCTTAGCTGTCAGTGTTATGTGTGCAAGTACCAGCTGATATCAGGTGTGTGTTGATTTTACAGGTCAGACATACAACTCATAAGAAGTGATTGAGGAAAACCAAGTTGTTCCATAAAGACCAAGGCACATCATAACTACCTTATAACGCTAAATACAGTATAAATTTTGATGAAGGACAAAAAGTCCTGTTTGTATATAAAAATATTTTCAGTTTCACTCACTGATGAAAATTGTTCAAAGTTTTTGTGATCTTTTTGAGCAGCAAGCACTGACAACACTAATTTCAGATAAGGAACTGGAAGTGAAGTCAGAAATCAAAATAAACTTAGTACACATTCCTGAATTGCTAGTAATAAACTTGTAAGTGTGCAGGTGCATTTCATGCCAGGGTATATGCAAAACACTTGACAGAAAAGATACCATCCCAACATAATTAACCAATATTTTTCTTTTTTATCATTTTTTTCCTATTATTTTGTTTCTGTCATACTTGGCAAACCCCAGGATGTAGTGCTGTACAGAAAAGATAGATTTAATTTTTGATTTCCTTCATTAAAACTTAATCATAGGCAAGCAAATGGAAGGCTTTTTATTTATGGATGATGAACATAAAGCGTCACAGGATGCTTTATGAAACAGACTAAATACAGCATAATATTCAGTAAAATAATACAAATAAACACCTGTGGTGCAATACATTGATTTGGAAAAAAAAAAAAAAAGGAAAAAAAAAAGAGGACTGCCGCTATAGACAATAGTATCTTGCTGCTATGTAAACACTGGCACTGGGCTGCCCTATTTCTTTCAGAGAAACCAAGATTACACCTGTGAAAATGGACCACTACACTGATTTTTCTTTCCTACTGGTAGACTAATGGTAAGGTATATATTTTATGAGTAGTACAGTGCAATTTTGCTATGTGCTGTTATGCAATACTAACTTGTTTTCCCTTTACTGCTATTTTTCTGTTGAATTATGACTATCTTAAAACAACAGGATATAAACTGAAGACAGCAGAATGTCTGGAATTTAGGTTTTTGGGTAGGTCTTTAAAGTTGAATATTTTTTAATACAAAATCCCAGGTATATTATAGATCAAAATATTATTTATTATTATATTTGCTGAGATTTAAAAGTAAGTTTTGATCACCAAATTATAATTTACAATAATGATAACAACAAAAATAATAATACAGCTTTAACTGAAGCCAGAAACCTATGCCTCATAGAGTGCGTCCTGAGCATCAATTTGCAAGGTCATTTGCTGAATCTTATGAGAATGTATAAGGGAAAAAATATATATACTAACTTACCTTGAAAACAACCCCTGCTTTCATCCTTCAAAAATATGGAGCTCAGCCTAATCAAAAGCACTATGAATTTTGTCTTAACATGTAATTTATCTGTAGGATCACTTACAGTAACTTAAAACAGCCTATTGGATTCCCATGCTGGAATTTACACTAAAACCAGAGGACAGATTTGGTTGCACAACCTGCACCTCTCTGTCACCCTGCCAGAAGCACCACTGCCACTCAGTAGTAGTAGTAGTACTCATGGTAGTGACAAAAAACAAGTTCTGGTCTGTACCAGCTACAGACCAGAACTTCCAAATGCTCTGAGGCATTTATTTAATACTTATGTCCAGTGTGAAGCAGAGGAAGATATATATTGGCTGATGACATGATGATACATGGATAAAAGAACTGCTAGAAAGAACAGCGATTGTCAGAAAGTTAATAACACAATATTGATAGTCCATTGAAGTTTAAGGACAATTTAAACACCTATTATATCCAGTGCAGCCAGGACTTTACCTGAAGTTTACAACAGGTATGTACATTATTTGAAATATCACAGCAGTATCAAAAAAAAAAAAAAATCTGTTGTCTTTTCATCTCTTTCTAACTACTTCCTGCTTAGTTTATATTCTGTATTTCACAAAGCCTCCTCTCCCCTATTTTTTTTCTCCTTTCCTCAAGATAAGAATTAGAGTTAAAAATACTCTGAAGTTCCTGGGGTCAAGGTCTGAAATTGATTTTAATTAAATGAATAAATCAATAAGTATCATTGTGGCACGATTATGATTTACAAAAACTGAAGCTATATTTCTCACTCTTTCATAATCTCAGGGCGTCATTCAAGGAAAATAAAAGTAAAAATGATAGAAGCTGATACTGTGTGAATCTTGCAGAACAACTGAAAGAAGATAATTCTGTGTGTTTCTCAAAAAGTCTATGATTTACGTGATTAGTTATGAAGGTTTGCATTTTATTTATATTTTTATAGTTTAGTGTAAGTGAATATGCTTAGTGTTCCTTTTATTTTTTGATCTATTTGGACCAGAACAGATTAAAAAAAAAAAAAAAAAAAAAAATAAAAGCAACAAAGGCAAGAAAAAAAGATATTTAGAAAATAAAATACTCTGTATTTGCTATTCTCTATAATGCTATTCCATCAAACTTAGCCCAGAAAACAAATCCACAAATCCTCTATCTATAAAGCAGAATGCTTTACCCACAACTGCAGATTGTACATACATTCCACACATTACCTGACATCTGTCCAGTTGCCACAAATAGCAAAATATAGAAGTGGTTATAGAAAATGTCTTCTGTGTCTTCTCAAAATGAGAGAAAGAAGATTCACCTGAACCAGGTGCCTCATACCTGCACAAAATGGAGCTGACAAGAAGACAAATGAGTAATGGCTTTGGAGATCATTGTCATCTATGTGCTCCATGGTTTCCATTACATCAAGGACTATTGAAACACATACAGTATTTTCCTTCTAAAGAGAAGTTTATTAAATATTCCGGGTGAAGTTATTTCTCTATTCAAGTTCAGAGAAGTCTCATCATTGATTTCAGTGGTTCTTCAGAAAAGCTCTAACAGAAAGATGTGTAATATCCAATATAGAAACACAAACCAGACAACCACCAGATATCTACCTGTGTGATCTATACTTAGGAAAACAACAACAAAAAACAAACAAACAAACAAAAACAGAGCTCTGTGCAGAAAAACACACAGAAATGTAGATAAAACTAATGATTTTGGAGCTGTTCTAAAGTTCCCTGAATCTGTCTCTTGGTGAGGAAATATCTGCTCTTGAGTCAACTGATGACACCTGTATGTACTCAGTTTCTTTTGTGCATGAGCAGCTACAATCAAAGATCTGGTTTAAGTTAAAAAATATAATAATAATAATAATAATAATAATAATAATTTATTTATTTATTATTGTTAGGTGTATACATATATTTTGGTACAATTAATAATAATTTCTGGTAATTAATAATTGATATTTCTGTAGTTATTATTATTATATCTCAGGAAGTGTGAATTAAATGATCATGAAAGAGTTACTGTGACCATGAATAACATTTTAAGACTTCCATTTTGACAGAAAAAGGCCATAAATGTTTAAAAGTCACTCTTCCTTCTCCAGCAACTTCCTTTTCTTCCTTCAATCTTCTTGCTACCTCTGACTGTCTGGATGGACCAGTCTGAAATTAATTTGTGAGATGAACCAATGAGCTATCATAACTATGTATGGAGGGCAAACAAGTACAAGCAATTGTATTGATTGGTGAATATAACATAAAGTGCATAAAGATGCATGAACATAAGCATTATATTCAATATAATCACCACTATGCTTGGTGACAGACATCCATTTAGTAATTCAGCCCTGTCTATGTTGAAAACAAATTTTCTCAAGTATATAACCTACATTTCATGGGTTTAGTTAAGGCTTAACTTTCCCATATTCTTAACATTTAGTTGAGTATGAGTTTCCAAGCATTAACTCAACCAAGATACTACCTCACTAGGAAGCTGGAAAGTTAGTTGCAAATTTACCTGCTAACCCTGAATTTTTATCCCTTTTCTGAATTTACTTTTATCTGTGGAGGCCAGTCTTACTACTCCAGAGGTTGTTGTGTGGACATTCAAGACAGGTTAATTGGGCAGTAGCTTCTCCTCATTTTTAATCTCCAATAATGTATCTTGTAATAGTACATGTAAAAGATTACATAACCTCCTTGCCTTTACACTCCTCCCCAGTGAAAGCTTTTGTAAGAAAAAGGGTTTCTTTCAGTTGGTATTAGTACTCCGATGTTATTTAAGTAGGTGTTACACCCCTAACTTCTACAAACCATGAAAATTCAAGTATTTATTTATTTTTTTTTTAATCTTATGGCAGCTGATTTATGCTTCAAACAAACAAAAAAACGTTTGATTTTGCCTGGTCCATGTATTCTTAAATACCTTACAAATCCATTTGAGTGCAAAAAATTGTCATTTTGCATGGGTAAAAAGACAACCATATTTGTTTCAAGGAAAGAATCTGTATCACAGCAAACAAAAATATTTTGTTCAAATGTTAAATATCAAAGAACAGTTCACGTGTTTAGGTGTAGAGCAGTACTGCCTGTAAATCCTTTGAGCCTTAAATTCAGTTTTACTATTTTAAGTGGGAAATACAAATGAAACTGAAGACTGCCATTCATCTATGTTTGTCCATGCTACTAATCAACACACCATCTGGCATCCTGTGACCACCAAGCTCAAAGGCAAGATAAATTACAAACAGTAAAGCACGTTAGGACAAAGATGGAAACATGAGGTTTCCTATGATAGACCTGAAGAGGAAATCTATGCACTGATGGCATAGCAGCATGCTCCAGGGGCTCATTTTCTCTGTGACTTTCAAGTAACTTGTTACAACATTTTTTTAACCCCTGTTTCTGGTTCATAGCCTTGGAGTGAGTTGACCTTGGTGTACAGTGTACCAGAACTGAGAAGCACTCAGCAAAACAATTCAATCCCTCTGAAGATATTACAGTAAATGCAGTTGAATTTGCCACCTTCACTCACTGAAGTGCATCTTGTTCATCAAATGATTCTGTTGATTTTACAGTAATAGTTTGAATGATTAATGATTAGGAAAGCACAGGGCATGTGTGAGGAAGAGAAGCAGAGTGAAGACCATTATCTAGACCTGAATGCTACTGTTATCTGTGTTGAAGTGTTGTGCTAATGAGAATCTCAATGACTTCAGCAGAACTTGTCGGTGCATAAAAATATTTCTTTGGGTGAGTAAGGGTGGAAGGAGCTGGTCTATAATGACTCAAATTTTATAGTGTATCAAAACTGAATATAACTGAATATATTTATTATCCAGTTTGTAGCAGTTAGTAGGTATCATGTCCCAGCTGACACCACAATGTCACTCCTACTAGCTCATTTAAAACTTGGAGAACATCATTGAGTAATTTTGATTCCTGTAGCTTAGTTTTCTAAATGCATGCAGTTCACGTATTGCTCTTGATGGAACTGGCTGTCAGTCTGACTGTTCAGAAGGAACTTATTTTATGACACATTAAATATCAAGGAAAAAAATGAAAAGATAATGAAAGTATGAACTAGAAAAAAAAAATAAAAAAAAATAAAAAAAAGAGAAAGGAAAACACCATCCTTTGACACTGTTTATGGCTTTTGTGGAAAGGCACAATCTCTTTGTATGTTCTCCATGTGAATATTTCAAGAAGAGAAACCTATACCTTTAAGAGAAAATAACTACTCTCTTTCAAACAAAGCACTTGCACATACAAGTCTCTTGTCCATAGCTTGTTTTTCAAGGTGATTTAAACCTCTACAAAGATCACCGAGGAGATACTTCCCTGATACTTCCCACGGGCATTTTGCTGAGCCAGCCAATGTATGTACTCATGCCATACATCACTTTGGCACCATTAAAGAATTATGAGACCTCACATGGACTTGGAGAAATTAATCACTGCTTAACAGCCTGTGCTTCTGTGTTTATAAAGCCATTTGGAATATCTGCATGTAACCATTAGTTCTCTGAGGACAGCGTATATGCAGGTAATGAACCATGGCATTATGTTACAGCTGAGACAGATAGGTTTCAAACTGATAATTAATATTTTGGAATGTTGTTTTATGTATTCTGTGATGCGTTGTTATGATATTTCCAGTCATGCCTAAATATCGAGTAGTGACAAGTACACTCTGAGATAAACACACAAAAATTCAATGAAAAAAAAAAAAGTGATTAAAAAGCAGGTATTTATATTTAGATATCTAGTAAAAAATCCAAATTGGTTTCTTTTTAACTTTACCAAAATTATATCTTTTTTTTTTTAAATAACCATATTTTAGAAATTAGAAAATAAAACATTTTTCCAACTAAGCTGAAACTTTTTATGTATCAGATTAGATTAAGTTTTATGTCTTTTCTAGGCTATTTTTAAAAATTAATGTTTTGAACAGACCTTTTAAGAATAAGGAAACGTGTACAGAAAATGTTCCATTGCAAATGCAGTTAACTAGACTCCCTTGATGTTAATGGTAAATGCAGATATACGAGACGTATTTGTACATAATTCAGACAGCGTGTTTAATGGTGCATTGTAAAGTGAGCTCCACTAATAGAAATGGACTTGGGGAGGAGAATGGGGGTTACTTGTTTTTTAAGAATAAAGCCAGCAGGTTCTTTACTAGAGTTCCCAAAAGATAGACCTCTTCTAAATATTTACCTTGTTTATATGATTCAACTAGTGTACTTGAACATCAATTAGTCTCCTCAATGAAATAAAAGATGTAGGAAAGTGGAGATTTCTGAAAAGCTGTTTTCTCTAATTTATTCCTCTGTCAAGTTGTTTATCATTATTGAGCTTTATTTTTAAAGTGGAAAAGAAGTTTTTTTGTTGTTGTTCTTGTTTGGGATATTTTATTTTTTTTTAATTGAAGCAAATGAATTTTGAATAGAAGTGCCTTCAAGTGTGCGTTGTCAAGTTTCGGTAGGTTTCAGGGTCATGAAGCAATTGGTATGCTAAGATGTGAGAAGGTTATTAGATCATTAGAGACAGATAGCACTGTACTTCTGCCACTCATTTAAATCAGTTGTAGAAGCTCAAGAGTTTAATAAATACTAAACTCATTTATTTATTCTAGCATTCAGCCTAAAATAAAAAAAAAAAACAAGTGTTTCTAAAAGATGTGACCTAATCCAGCTGACCTGCTGCACATATAATTATGCAAAAGGAAAGAAAAAAAAAATCCATCTTGAACACATAAGCTATAAGGAAAGGGTGATATTTTTTGCTTACTGTCAAAATGTAAACGTATCATCCAGTTTAAAAAGCTATTATGGAAATAAATTAATTCATTTTTAAGATGACATAAAATTCCTAATGAATAGTTTCCTTTAGAAAATACAATTGGAAGAGAAATAATGTAAATAGTTATATTTCCCCAAAACTAGAGAAAATAAGAGAGACCTCTGCTTACAACTTCAGGAATATTGAAAACACTTCCCATACAAGTCCCAGCTTTCTAACTCAGCCCAGGTTTCTACCTCAGCCTTTCCTCAGGGCTGTGTTGCTGTCCTGTGTTCCTTATTCCATTTCCTTTTCATGTTCGTGTTTTCCTTTCAGAAATCTCACTGTACCAGTAAACTTGTTTTGCAGATACTATTATGTTGACTAATAAAACCTTATAACATTCACTAATTAGATTCTACTAAGGCTTTGTTACTTTTCGGTTTTGGTTGGTAATATCCTATTCCCCTCATTTTGGCTGAAGTAGAGTTAATTTTCTTCATAGCTGCTGGTATGTTGCTGTGTTTTGGATTTAGGAGAAAAAATAATATTTATAACACACTGATGTTTTAGTCATTGCAAAGCAGTGCTTATACAGAGCCAGGGACTCCTCTGCTTCTTGTGCTGCCCTGCCAGTGAGGAGGCTGGGGGTGCACCAGGAACTGGGAGGGAACAGAACCAGGACAGCTGACCCAGACTGGCCAAAGGGATATTCCATACCCTTTGCATCAAGCTGAACAATAAAACTGGGGGGAGCTGGCAGGGGTAGGAGGACAACTGGTGTTCAGGGGTTGGCTAGTTATCAGTCAATGGGTGGTAAGGAATTCCATTGAGCATCACTTGTTTTGTGTATTTATTACTATCAATATTTTCCCCTCCTTTTCTGTCCTGTTAAACTGTCTTTATCTCAACCCGTGAATTCTACCTTTCTTTCCAGTGCTCTCCCCCATCCCACTAAGGGGGAATGTGTGAGTGGCAGTATGGTACTTACCTGACTGCCAGGGTTAAACCACGATGCCTATAAAGTATCAGAATATGGTTATATGCATATTCCATATGTGTGTGTATAGTTCTTTCCTTACATTCATCCTTGAATTAGTGAAAAAGCAAAATTTCCATTTCTCTTTACAAAAAAATACTTAGTTCTTTTTAATTGGTTTTCAAGGTGAATTAGACGGAAATAAAATAAGTAAAATAGTAAATAAATAACATAATTAGAATAGAGTAGAGTAGAGTAGAGTAGAGTAGAATAGAATAGAATAGAATATTTCAGTTGGAAGGGACCTACAAAGATCACTAAGTCCGACTGCCTGACCACTTCAGTGCTAACCAAACATTAACGCACAGTGCAAATGCTTCTTGAACACTGACAGACATGGAGCATCAAACACCTCTCCAAGAAGCCTGTTACAGTGTTTGACCACCTTCACAGTAAACAAATTTTTCCTGACCTCCAGTCTTATCCTCCCCTGGTGCCATTCCCATGCATCTTGTCACCATTTACCAGGGAGAAGGGACTGGCACCTCCCTCTCCATTTCCCCTTCTCCGAACACTGTAGAGAGCAATGTGGTCACCTCTCAGCCTCCTTTTCTCCAAAGCAGACAACCCAAGTGTTCTCAGCCTCTCCTCATAGGACATACCTCCCAGCCTTTTTACCAGCTTTGTTGCTCTCCTCTGGATGCTTTCAAGGACCTTACCACCCTTTTCAGACATAGGGTCTGATTTTTTTGGGTGGTCCTGTGTGAAGCCAGGAGTTGGGCTCAATGATTTTTGTGGGTCCCTTCCAGCTTAGGATATTCTATGGTTCTGTGGCTCTTTTTATATTGTGGCAACCAGAACTGTACAAGATATTCAAGGTGAAGATAGACCAATGTTAAATATAGCAGGATGGCTACCTCCTTTGACCAGGTGGCTATGCTGTGTTTAATGCACCCCACAGTGACGTTTGCTCTTTTGGCTGCCAGGGCACAATGCTGGCTCATGTTGAGCCTGCTGTCAACCAGCACCTCCAGATCCCTTTCTGCTGAGCAGCTCTCCAGCCCCTCAGCTCTCAGGCTTAACCTTTGACTGGGATTGCCCTATCCCAGGTGCAGAACCCAGTATTTACCTTTGTTGAACTTCATGCTGTTACTGGTGGCTCAGTGCTCCAATCTAGCTAGATCCTCTTGCCACCACAGGGAGTGAAAAGAACCTCATTTTGTCCATAAGAATGCTAGGAGGGACAGTATCAAAGGCCCTACTAATATCCAGAATGATTACACCTATCACCTTCCTTTCATCCACCAAGTGGGTGACTTTATCATAGCAGGAGATCAAATTACTAAGACAGAACTTCCCCTTGATGAACCCATGGTGACTACACCTGATAATAGCTTTGTTTCTTAACTTAATTTTAACAGGCTCCAGGATAAGCTTCTCCATAATTTATTCAGGGACTGAGTAGACTAACAGGTCTTTAGTTTCCGAGGTCTTCTCTCATGCCCTTTTTGTAGATGGGCATGAAGTTGTCTAGCTTGCAGTCATCAGGGACCTCCTCGGATTCCCATGACCTTTGATAAACTGTTGAGAGGGGTCCAGCTGTAACAGCCTATAACTCTTTCAGCAATCTGGGTTGAATTCTATAAGGACCCATGGGCTTATGAATGTTGAACTAGTACAATTGTTTCCTTACAATTTCTGTGATCACAGATGGAAAGCCACTGCTCCCTGAGTCAAGGTCCTCCAGCTCTGAGAACTGTGTAGCTTAAGACCTGCCATTACTTACTTAAATAAATAAATAAATAAATAAACAAACAAACAAATGAGCCCCTCACCCAGTAGCTCACTACAAAGTAATCTTTAACTGCAAAGGCTATATAATCTAATCTCACCCCTACACACAGTGCAACACCTCCACCCCACCTAGCCTGCCTATCCCTCCTGAAGAGCTGAAAGATGCTATCCCAGTTGTGGGACTTGTCCCACCAAGTCTTAATAATACCAATGATATCATGGCTCTGGGAAAGAACCAAGGCTCCTAGTTCATCCTGTTTGCTGTTCATACTGTGTGTGTTGGTATACAAGCACTTCAGATGTGTTCCTGTGTAGTGGGTTTACGTGGCAAGGTTTTGGTAGCAGAGGGCCATAAGGGTGGCTTCTGTGAGAAGGATCTAGAAGCTGCCCCACATTAGATAAGGGCCCCACTGTTGAGCAGAGCTGAGCCAATAAGTGATGTTGTTTTGTGCCTCTGTGACAGCATATTTAAGACAGGAAAAAAAAAAAAAAAAAAACCACGCTGCGTCACACAGCAGCTGGGAGAGTGAGAAGAGTGAGAAACAGCCTTGCATGCGCCAAGGTCAGTGAAGAAGGAGGGGGAGAGGTGCTCCAGGCGCTGGAGCAGAAGTCCCCTGCAGCCTGTGGTGAGGACCACGGTGAAGCAGGCTGTCCCCCTGCAGCCCACGGAGTACCATGGTGGAGCAGGGTTCCACGCTGCAGCCCGTGGAGGAGACCACAGTGGAGCAGGTGGACCTGCACCGACAGAGGCAGCAGCCTGTGGAAGACCCCTGCCGGAGCAGATTCTGGGCCATACCTGTAGCCTATGGAGAGGAGATCACAGAAGAGCAGGTGACCTGGCAGGAGCTGCTGCCCTGTGGGGGATCCAGATTGGAGCAGTTTACTCCTGAGGGATGGACCCCGTGCTACAGACCCATATCTGGAGCAGTTCTTGAAGAGCTGCTGCCTGTGGGAAGCCCACACCGGATCAGTTCACCAAGGACTGCATCCCGTGGGAGGGGCCCCACAGCACAGGGAATGAGAGTGACCAAGAAGGAGCGGCAGAGAAGAAGCACTATAGACTGACAAAAACCCCCATTCCCCCGTTACCCTGTGCTGCTCGGGGGGAGGAGGTGGAAGGGGGTGGTTGGGGGGGAAGGTGCTTTTGGTTTCTTTCGTTTGTTTCTCACTTCTCTAGCTTGTTAGTAATAAGCAATAAATCTTACTGTCTCCCTATGCTGAGTCTGTTTTGCCCATCACGATAATTACTGTGCGATCTCCTTGTCCTTATCTCAACCCTTGAGCCCTTTTCATCGTATTTTCTCCCCGTTCCTCTTTGAGGAGGGGGAGTGAGAGAGCAGTTGTGGTGGAGCTCGGCCACCCACCTGAGTAAAACCAGCACATCCTGAAACCACAGGGCTACCAGGAGTAGTATAGATTCTCCATTAGCCTTGCCTCCCTCAGAGAGTGCCACACCATCACTTGGCTTAACCTCAGGATTCCTAATAGTACCCCCCTTCCCAACTCTTCCCCCCTCCACTACCACCCTCCCCTCCAGTTTAAAGCCTTCTCCATCAGTCTTGCCAAGTTACAGGCCAAGACATGTTTCCCCACTTGAGACAGATGGGTTCCACCAGGCCCCAGCCAACTCCTTGATTATAAAACCCCAAATTTGGAAGAGTCACTGGTCTTGGAGACAGGAGACTACACAAACTACAGGCCTCCCTATTTTCTTCAAGGTTTCCTTGTTTTTTTTTTGTTTGTTTGTTTGTTTTGTTTTGTTTTGTTTTGTTTTGTTTTTCACAGCTTTGGGACTACGTTTTGAGGACATGAGCTCACTGGTTTCTTTCCCTGTTTCTCCCCATTACTAGGAAGATTGACGAAAACATTATCTATGCACCTGAGTCCTTTAGTTGTCTCCCCAGGGGGCCTAAAATCTCTTTTGTTAGACCTCAGGCTTCCTGTAGCTATGTTACTGGTACACACTTGAAAGAGGTGGAGTGGGTAATAGTCTGAAATCTGTATTTTGCTTGAAACTTAGTGGTAAGTGATCCTAGCCCAGAAGATGCAGCAAACTTCCCTGTGAAGAGGGTCTGGTCTGCAGATGGGAGCCTCCATTCCTTCCAGGAGGGAGTCACTTATGACTATACTTCTCTGCTATTTTTTTACGGCTCTGCACACTGCACTTGCTATGAGGGCTTGGATGGTCTAACCTTAGAGGTTAGAATCTATGCAATTTATATTCTATGCAAGTTATATTCTATGTAAGTAGAAATACTTGCATCACTAGTTTCATCTATACCAAGGTTTTGGAAGTGATATAGTCTCAAAATTCCCACTCAGGAAAACTAAAAGTTTTGTTGAGACCTCCATTGCTAATAATGAGATGATAGGACACTTAGCAGGTGTGGACATTCACTCTCCTCCTTCCAGGTGGAACAGTGACCTGCACAGAGAGGATTTACTGGCAGGTTTGTTTTAATGAGTGTTGTGGTTTAGCCCGGCTGGCAGCCAAACACCACACAGCCGTTCGCTCACCCTCCCCCCTCCCTCTCCAGGATGGGGGAGAGAAATGGGAAAGTGAAGCCTGTGAGTTGAGATAATGACAGTTTATTAAGACAGGAATAATAATAATAATAATAATAATAATAATAATAATAATAGTAATAGTAGTAGTAGTATTAATAGTAATAATGTGTACGAAATAAGTGATGCACAATGCAATTGCTCACCACCCGTTGACCGATGCCCAGCCTATCCCTGAGCAGCCGGCCCCCCCACCACCCCGGCTAGCCACCCCTATATATTGTTCAGCATGACGTCAGATGGTATGGAATACCCCTTTGGCCAGTTTGGGTCATCTGTCCTGGGTCTGTCCCCTCCCAGCTCCTGCTGCATCCCTAGCCTGCTCGCTAGCAGGACAGAGCGAGAAGCTGAAAAGTCCTTGGCTTGGTGTAAGCACTGCTCTACAACAATTAAAACATCAGCATGTTATCAGCGCTCTTCTCATCCTAATCCAAAACATAGCACCCTGCCAGCTACTAGGAGGAAAATTAACTCTGTCCTACCTGAAACCAGGACAGATATCCACCCCTTATTCCATACCATTTATGTCATGCTCAGGTTACACTCTTTCCAATACCTTCTAATTAATCACCATTTTCATCTATGATATATAGCAACCATGGTAGTGATGACATACAGTGTTATATGATAATTAACATACTACAATTCAACTCATGGGCTATTCTCACCCAGTATTAGGTCCCCTTGAGGTACACACCGGACCTCCCCATTCTTTTGCATTACCCACCAAGTGCATCCAGGTCCCTGGGCAAAAGCAATCCCACGAATGGGCTTGCCTTTTCCTGAGGCAGGAGTAGCCCAGACTGTCTTACCCAGCATGTTTCTTACGTGCACTACAGGAACTTTATCCCCTTCTACAGTGCGTAACAGGTTTGATTGGGCAGGTCCAGCTCGGTTGGCAGATCCTCTAGTATTGACTAACCAGGTGGCCTTTGCCAAATGTGTTTCCCAATTTTTGAATGTCCCAGCACCCATTGCTTTCAGTGTAGTCTTTAACAGTCCATTGTATCGTTCAACTTTCCCGGAGGCTGGTGCATGATAGGGGATGTGATACACCCACTCAATACCATGTTCTTTGGCCCAAGTGTCTATAAGGTTGTTTCGGAAATGAGTCCCATTGTCTGACTCAATTCTTTCTGGGGTGCCATGTCGCCATAGGACTTGCTTTTCAAGGCCCAGGATAGTGTTCCGGGCGGTGGCATGGGGCACAGGATATGTTTCCAGCCATCTGGTGGTTGCTTCCACCATTGTAAGTACGTGGCGCTTGCCGTTGCGGGTTTGGGGGAGTGTGATGTAATCAATCTGCCAGGCCTCTCCATATTTGTATTTCAGCCATCGTCCTCCATACCAGAGAGGCTTTGACCGTTTGGCTTGTTTAATTGCAGCACATGTTTCACAATCATGAATAACCTGTGCTATAGTGTCCATGGTCAGGTCCACCCCTCGGTCACGAGCCCATCTGTATGTTGCATCTCTACCTTGATGGCCTGAGGTGTCATGGGCCCATCGGGCTATAAATAATTCACCTTTATGTTGCCAGTCCAGGTCCACCTGAGCCACTTCAATCTTAGCAGCCTGATCCACCTGCTGGTTGTTTTGATGTTCTTCAGTAGCCCGACTCTTGGGCACATGAGCATCTACATGGCGCACCTTTACAACCAGGTTCTCTACCCGGGCAGCAATATCTTGCCACAATGCAGCAGCCCAGATGGGTTTGCCCCGGCGTTCCCAGTTGTTCTGCTTCCATTGCTGTAACCACCCCCACAGGGCATTTGCTACCATCCATGAATCAGTATAGAGATAGAGAACTGGCCACTTTTCTCGTTCAGCAATATCTAAGGCCAGCTGAATGGCTTTCACTTCTGCAAACTGACTCGATTCACCTCCTCCCTCAGCAGCTTCTGCAACTCGTCGTGTAGGGCTCCATACAGCAGCTTTCCATCTCCGATGCTTTCCCACAATACGACAGGACCCA
This sequence comes from Cygnus atratus, assembly GCF_013377495.2. Lineage (NCBI taxonomy): Eukaryota > Metazoa > Chordata > Aves > Anseriformes > Anatidae > Cygnus > Cygnus atratus. The sequence goes on from NC_066396.1 coordinate 42,018,336, forward strand.
TCAGTGAACAGGGCATATTTCTTCTCATTTTCTGGTAGCTTGTTGTACAGTGGGGCTTCTTCAGCACGAACCACGTCCTCCTCTGATGATATCCCAAAGTCCTTGCCTTCTGGCCAGTCCACAATCACTTCCAAGATTCCTGGGCGACTGGGGTTTCCTATTAGAGCGCGCTGAGTAATCAGTGCAACCCACTTGCTCCATGTAGCATCAGTTGCATGATGTGTAGAGGGGACCCTTCCTTTGAACATCCAACCCAGTACCGGCAGTCGGGGTGCCAGGAGGAGCTGCGCTTCAGTACCGACCACTTCCGAAGCAGATCGAACTCCCTCATGTGCTGCCAATATCTCCTTTTCGGTTGGAGTATAGCGGGCCTCAGATCCTCTGTATCCCCGACTCCAAAACCCCAGGGGTCGACCTCAAGTTTCCCCAGGTTCTTTCTGCCAGAAGCTCCAGGTGGGACCATTCTCCCCGGCTGCGGTGTAGAGCACATTCTTTACATCTGGTCCTGTTCGGACTGGCCCAAGGGCTACTGCATGAACTATTTCCTGCTTAATTTGTTCAAAGGCTTGTCGTTGCTCAGGGCCCCATTCAAAAGCATTCTTCTTACGGGTTACTTGGTAGAGCGGGTTTACAATCAGACTGTAATTTGGAATATGCATTCTCCAAAACCCCACGACACCTAGGAAAGTTTGTGTTTCCTTTTTGCTAGTTGGTGGAGACATAGCTGTTATTTTGTTGATCACATCCATTGGGATTTGACGACGTCCATCTTGCCATTTTATTCCTAAAAACTGGATCTCTCGTGCAGGTCCTTTAACTTTATTTTGTTTTATGGCAAAACCGGCCTTCAGAAGGATTTGGACTATTTTCTTCCCTTTCTCGAAAACTTCCTCTGCAGTGTCACCCCACACAATGATGTCATCGATGTACTGCAGGTGTTCAGGAGCCTCCCCCTGCTCCAGCGCAGACTGGATCAGTCCATGGCAAATGGTAGGGCTGTGTTTCCACCCCTGGGGCAGCCGATTCCAAGTGTATTGGACTCCCCTCCAAGTGAAAGCAAACTGTTTCCTGCACACTGCTGCTAGAGGGATGGAGAAAATGCATTAGCAATATCAATTGTGGCATACCACTTGGCTGCCTTTGATTCCAGTTCGTACTGGAGTTCTAGCATGTCCGGCACTGCAGCTCTCAGTGGTGGCGTGACTTCTTTCAGGCCACGATAGTCCACTGTTAGTCTCCACTCACCATTAGACTTTCGCACTGGCCATATGGGACTATTAAAAGGTGAATGGGTCTTGCTGATCACCCCTTGGCTCTCCAGTTGACGAATTAGCTCGTGGATGGGAATCAGGGAGTCTCGGTTGGTGCGATATTGCCGCCGGTGCACAGTTGTGGTAGCGATTGGCACTTGCTGTTCTTCGACCCTCAGCAGCCCCACAACAGAAGGGTCCTCTTTCCTCATGCACTTTCCTCATGGCGTCATGGGACTTATATTCAACCATCTTGGATGATTTCTAAAGCAGTTTTGAAAATAGGATTTTGTCCTTTACGAATCTCATATTAAAAGAAAACAGGACAAAGATTTAATTGCAACTACTAATGGCCTTGCATCTGACATCCAGGAATGGATATGGACTTCCAGCCTGCTTCTGGTTTTTATCTACAGCATTCAAGAAAAACATAGTCTGCTTCTCTGTACTGAATGTACCCACAAAGCACATAGTTTGAAGCTGTCTGAGGGTGATATGTAGCTTGGGCTTTCCATCCCCATTAGGGACTGGAGTCCATTTGGTGAGCACATGAAGCTGAGTTACTGGTCTAACTTCCCCTCTGAAAGAAATATGGATTGTGGGAGGTGGTTTCTGTAATAAATATGGACAAATGAGGTTAAAATTGTCTCCAAAAAGAAAAACCTTAAGTTATCCAAACTTCTTGGTTTGGAAATTAGGCATAAAATCTCACAATAACATGTTTTTTGTGGGATTTTCAAAGTTGTCAGGTTTTAACTGGATCTTAATTACAGAGAAAAAAATCTTTCTCATGGAATTTATTATTTCTGCTTTTAGCTTTGACATTATTCAGGAACCACAAAGCTCTATGAGTATTTCAAAAGTTTGTGAGTGACTTTAAAAGCTCATTAATAATAATAATAATAAGAAGAAAACAAATAATAATAATTTTAGGTTTCTGTATAATTATGAGAACCACATAAGCACACATTTGTTTTTAATATAAAATACTAACAATATTTCATAAACTTTATTGCCTTCAGAAAAACTGTCTATTTCCAGGACCACTTACACCAAACTGGGAGAAGGGAGGTTACTATTAAAAGCACACATTTTCCAAGAAACATCTTCAGAAAATACATTAGAATGAATGCATTATTTTTAGCAGAATTTTTACTGTAGTATCTTACTTTGGTTTAATTCCTAAGGATACTATGAACCAATGTAAATTTCAACAACTGGGTCTTATGATTGTAAACAGAACTTTAGGGAGATCTCAGCAACATGGCATGCAACCTTATGTATAGATGAATTCCTGTAAAAGACAACAATTGGGTTCACTGTCTTTTACTTTTCCTAAAATCTTCTCTTTGCATTTGCATTTTCCTCTTAAGCCATATGTAATGTAAATTCAGGCATTCTAGCCAGACTAAAAACCACTGATACAAGTCTTTCTAGAGGACACACTTTCTCTCAGATTTTCTTTGAATCATGTATTTTTCATTTTATAAGCCCCAAATTTCCAGGAAAAAAAAAAAAAAAAAAAAAAAGGAAGGGAGGAAGGAAGGGAGGAAGGAAGGAAGCAAGGAAGGAAGGAAGGAAAGAAAGAGAGAGAGAGAAAGAAAGAAGAAAGAAAGAAAGAAAGAAAGAAAGAAAGAAAGAAAGAAAGAAAGAAAGAAAGGAGAAAGAGAGAAAAGAAAGAAAAGAAAAGAAAAGAAAAGAAAAGAAAAGAAAAGAAAAGAAAAGAAAAGAAAAGAAAAGAAAAGAAAGAGAAAGAGAAGAGAAGAGAAGAGAAGAGAAGAGAAGAGAAGAGAAGAGAAGAGAAGAGAAGAGAAGAAAAGAAAAGAAAAGAAAAGAAAAGAAAAGAAAAGAAAAGAAAAGAAAAGAAAAGAAAAGAAAAGAAAAGAAAAGAAAAGGAGGAAGGAAGAAAGAAAGAAAGGAAGGAAGGAAGGAAGAAAGAAAGAAAGGAAAGAAAGAAAGAAAAAGAAAAAATCTTCTCTAAGGATGCTTTTCCTGGACCATACCCTTCCAGACATCAGCTATGCAGGAAATGACAGGTATTGCTATTTTATGAAACTTCATGAGGCTTCATTAAAATGAACGGTTTGAACTCAAGAGAAGAGGTGAAGACAGTAGATCATAGAATCTTAGAACGGCCTGGATTGGAAGCAACATTAAGGATCATCTAACTCCAACACCCCTGCTATAGACAGGGATGCCACCCATTAGATCAGGTTGCCAAGGCCCCATCCAAACTGGACTTCAACACCTCCAGGGAAGGGGCATCCAAAACTTCTTGTGGCAACCTGTTCCAGTGCCTCACTACCCTTACAGTGAAGAATTTCCTCCTAATGTCTAGTCTAAATGTATCCCCTTTTAGTTTGTGACCATTCCGCCTTGTCCTATCATTATGTACCCAAGTCCTTCTCCACCTTTTTTATTAGACCTCTTTAAGTATTGAAAAACTGCAAGGAGATCTCCCTTGAGTCTTCTCTCCTCCAAGTCTCCCTCAGATGGCACGCATGGTGCAACCTGTGAGTCTACTTTTCTTCACAGACAAATGAAATATAGAAGTGAGGACATACAAGTACATGACTAACCATATATAACAAGCTAGATCTAACTATATATAAATATTGGCAGCCTGAGATTGACTTCTGAAAAACAGAGCACAATGGAAGCCAAAGCAAGGCTCCTGGGCTATTTAGAATGATACTGTCTGATTTCAAGGTGGTATTTAGAAATATTTTAGTCCTGCCTTCAAAATCTTAAAGGAAAAATAGACAAAGCAAAGGATGAAATAAAAGAAATATTTTCTTCATATTACAGATGGAGAACTACAGCAAGAATATGTAGATTCTTTTGTAGCATATTACTATGTAAGGTAAGCTATTGCAGGATATGAGATATGTTTTTCCTTTAGAATGTGTCATAACATTTTTTTTCTCTGTTTCTCTATGTTCGACAATTTCTTCACAGTAGCCAGACAACAATGCATTTTTATTTGAAGTAGAAAAATAAGGTGGGAAATAACTTCCTCAATCTATTTCTGCATTGCTTGTAAAGTTAAGGCTTCCTAGATGCAAACTCCACTGCATTGGCTAGGAAGTGAATACAACCTCATATACAATCATTGCACACCTCAGTTATGTTTGATTTTTCATGCTCTTTGAACTCTAATTTAAGTGTGAAGTTCACATAATTTGAATTTGGACTTTGGGAATGCTTTTAAAAAATGTGTTTGTGTTGTGATTTGTTATTTAATCCTTTCTTCCAAGGGTAATGAAGAATATCAGGACTGAACTGAGTGACTGCATACAGCAAAAGAAGTTTCTTCCACATTGCCTTCATCCTTACTTCATTATATTGTAATCTTTCCTTTTTTTGACCAGTTGGTCTGTTTCTTCTATTACCACCTTTGTTCTATGCAGACTACCTGTGGTTCAAATGCCTGATCTCCAAAAATGATTTCAATGAAATGCAGACTTCAGAAACTGCCAAGTTATCTCTAAGTCTAACTGCACTACTCTATCAAAAAGAACTTAATACTATAATGAATTCCTAAAATCCACAAGTTGTCAATCAAATAATAATATATTAGGTATTTCTGCAGAGGAACAGTAAATAAAAGTTACATGCCCATTAGGAAAAAAAAATATATCAAGAGTTTTGGAATAAATATAAATTCTCTCATCATCTCTAATTGTCACTTGCTGTAGACGTCAAACTAACAGACTAGCAGAATCTAATTTCCTTGTTTGATTCACCATGAAATTAAACTGAACCGACAATTTTTATTTTCACCTGGCAAATTCGTCCAACACGATATAAATCTAGCTAATCAAGTACAGTTATCTGCTGCACACACTCATCTCTCATACCACACCTCTGATTTGCAGTATCCCACATTCACATCTTCCTCTGACAGTCTGGCATTGGATTACATTTACAGTTTTGCAAGGTGTAAAGGAATGCATGGACATAGTTAGCAAAGCTGCCATGAAATCTCTAAAGTCGTAGAACTATGGTTGAAAGTTGATGGGCAGGAGGCAAAAATTAAAGTATTGAAAACAAAACAAGAATGCAGACAAAATCTCTAGGATTATCTTTGAATGCATAACAAACAAGCCTAATGTTTTTTTCTTTATAAATAAGTATAGATCACTAATAGATCACTTAATACCTTGCTAACTGAAAACATACAAAGAAATATTTGATATTTTAAAAGTCCCACATCCCACATTGTGTCAAACATATGCTATACTGAGTGCAGTAGAGCTATAAACACAATGAATCTGAGGTAAGACTATAAACAAGGACCCTCACTTAAAATATTTCTTAATTGGATGAGCTGTACAATCAACAGTTTAAAGTCCTGTATAGAGAGAGAGAGCTGATCATCCACAAATTATATTTTCCTACAGTTAAAAAAAAAAAAAAAAAAAAAAAAAACAGACTGAAGTTAACAGAATAGTCCACATCTCCCTCCTGAACAGAAAAGGTGACTGCATATACTATGAAAAGTATTTGACCTCTTGTAAATTAAAACTCCACCTTTTGGCATTAACAGCAGAGGACGTGATGTATGCTGTAACTAGTGAGAAGAAATCTACATACTTCTTTGTAAACTCGTAAAATGTGGTTATGCTGGGGAGCAACCTGAGGCCACTGTTTCCTCCTTCCTAGGAAGGGAAGGAAGATACACACAGATCATTAGAGTGCAAAATATTGCTTCCTTGGCTCCTCTTCACACACCCATTACCAGTGGTAGGAAACAAGAGAGAGGCAGTTCCTGGGTTGCACCTTCTTCTTTGCAGCTCTCCTGAGGTGAGGCAGTGCATTGCAGACTGCCTCCTTAGGGCAAGACCTTGTTCAGTTGTTTTGTTTCAATTACTGTCTTCTTGACAACTTTTTCCAAGAACAAACATCTTTTTTGTGGAAAAATTCTGCAAAGTTAGAGAGAGTCAAAGGAGACAATGAAATTACTAAACTGTTTCTCTTCTCCTGTCAAAGTAACACAACTACAGTATTTCAGCTCACTTAAGGAGTAATTTTGCTTTGCTGTTTCCCTCCACCCAGGGAGGATTTTTTGTTAGAAACAGTCTGGAACCCTGTAGATTCCCTTCTGATAAGGTAAATCAGCTAAAGGTTAAAGAATCATGAATATTATAATTAGACAGATAATTTGCATTAGAACAGAGACAGAAGTGGCAGCTCTCTTTCAAGGCTAAAGAACTCTTTCCCTTGGATCAATCCAGAATTTGCAAATACATAGAATCATGGCATGAATCACAGAATCATAGAATGGTTTGGGATGGAAGAGACATTAAAGATCATTGAATTTGAATCTTCCTGCCATGGGCATGTACACCTCCCACTACATCAGGTTGCTCAAAGCCCCATCCAACCTGGCCTTGAACACTTCTAGGGATGGGCCATCCACATCCCTGGGCAACATGTTCCAGTGCCTCACTGTTGTGGTTTAACCCAGTCGGCAGCTAAACACCACACAGCCGTTCACTCACCCTCCCCCCTCCCTCTCTGGGATGGGGGAGAGAAACAGGAAAGTGAAGCTTGTGAGTCGAGATAAAGACAGTTTATTAAGACAGGAAAATAATAACAATAGTAATAGTAATAGTAATAGTAATAGTAATAGTAATAGTAATAGTAATAATAATAATAATAATAATAATAATAAATAATTGTACTACTACTAACAATGTGTACGAAACAAGTGATGCACAATGCAATTGCTCACCACCCGCTAACCAATGCCCAGCCTATCCCTGAGCAGCCGGGCCCCCCCACCCCGGGCTAGCCACCCCTATATATTGTTTAGCATGATGTCAGATGGTGTGGAATACCCCTTTGGCCAGTTTGGGTCAGCTGTCCTGGGTCTGTCCCCTCCCAGCTCTTGCCACATCCCTAGCCTGCCCGCTGGCAGGACAGAGCGAGAAGCTGAAAAGTCCTTGGCTTGGTGTAAGCACTGCTCTGCAACAATTAAAACATCAGCATGTTATCAGCGCTCTTCTCATCCTAATCCAGAACATAGCACCCTACCAGCTACTAGGAGGAAAATTAACTCTGTCCTACCTGAAACCAGGACATACTCTCTGAGTAAAGAATTTCTTCTAAATAGCTAATCTAAATCTCTTCTTTTTTAGTTGAAAACCATTCCTCTTTGTCCTATCAGTCCACTCCCTGACAGAGTCCCTCCCCAGCTTTCCTGTAGGCCCCCTTTAGGTACTGCAAGGTCACTATACGGTTTCCCCAGGGCCTTCTCTTTTCCAGACTGAACAACCCCAACTCCCTCAGATTGTCTTCATAGGAGAGATGTTCCAGCCCTTTGATCATCCTCATGGCCCTCCTCTTGTGCTGGGGGCCCCAGAGCTGAACACAGTGCTCCAGGTGGGGACTCACAAGAGCAGAGTAGATGGGGAGAATCACATCCCTTGAGCTACTGGCCACACTTCTTTTAATGAAGCCTGATGTACAGTTGGCATTCTGGGCTGATGTTGAGCTTTTCATCAAGGAAAACCCCAAGGTCCTTCTTCTCCTAGCTTCTCTCAATCCATTCTCTACCAACCCCGTATTTGTGTTTGGGGTTGCCTCAGCCAAGATGCAGAACCTTGCATTTGACCTTTTTGAACCTCATGAGGTTCTCACAGGCCCACCTCTCAAGCCTGTCCAGGACCATCTGGATGGCATCCCTTCCCTCTAGTGTGTCAACCTCTCCACACAGCTTGGTGTCATTGGTAAAGTTGCTGAGGATCTGCTAAATCTCACTGTCCATGTCACCGACATAGATGTTAAACAGCACTGGTCCCAGTACTGACCCCTGAAGAACATACAAATTCATTGTTTCTCTGCCTTGTCATTACAGTACCATTTCAAGTAGATAACTTGGTCCAAAACATATCATGGAGATATGTCTGAGTACTTTGAGGGGAGATTCCTTCAGGTTTTTAAGTTGCTACTTATCTTCTTCCCAAACAGCATTTATCACCAACTTCACACATTTCCCATTAATTTTTACCTCTCTTTGTAACTTTTATTTCTGTAGCAAAGAAAAAAACTGACCTCAGCTCGAGAACATTTAATTTTCCTCTAAGGCTGACAATTTTTTTCATGTATCGTCCAGCTCAGACCACAAAAATCTGTTGTTTCCAGCATCTCCTAACTGCAGTTATTTCTTTTCCAGGAACTTTTCTACCTGTCCTTCTCCCTTTCTGTGCATATGTTTCATATTTTTAGGGTATCTAACTCCTCACATGGTGAAGACCATAAGGGGCCTTCTTATAAATAATTTTATTTGAAGTAACTTTGATGTGTGTAACCAATCTCACCAGAATTCCGATTTTATAACCTAGTTATAAGCCTAATTAAACTACTACCAGGTAGTGGAGTTAGCATAAGATCCTGTACAACTACCATTTTTTTTTCCAGTAACATCATTTTTCAGTCATTTGGTTCTTATCTCAGAATAATACACCTTATTTCATCCTAATTTTATCTCATAAAAGCACCATATGAATACTAAATTTATAGAGAATGAAAAGTATTCTTTTGTTATGTATTTGCAAATCATTATTCTATTTTGTTGGAAGTGACATAATGTGTCAATATAACACAGGAAGTGACATAATATGTCTGTATTAACAGAGGAAATACCTACTTTATTCCTTTATGACAATTTTCCTGTCAAATAAATTAATGCAGTGCCTTGGAAACAGATATTATGTATCAAATTCATGCCTGGAGCTTCTTTGAAGATTGTGAAGTTATAGTAGAGAAGAATTTGGCCACATAAGCACATAAAAGTCAGATTGCCACAAATATTTTATAGGGGAAGACAAGGGCAGCTAAAGAAAAACAGACAATGGATTATTGGGGGGTGGGGGGAAGACGGGAAGACTTATGCTTTGGTTTATGTTCTTCTGAGAGTTAACTACATTTTTTTTTTCAACGACTTTCATAATTTTTGAAGAAATTAAAAATAGAAAAAAAAAAAGATTAAACAAATTAAACTGTGTATTTTAAATAAAAATGTGATCCAACTATATGATGAGGAGAGTTTTGTTCCCTGTACTATAAGTGTTAGGGAAGCAGTCTTCTCATAAAGAATAGGACAGTGCAAGGAGATATATATATCTAATACCAGCCAGTGATAATGGATACTGAGCTGGCAAAGTGAAAATTTGCATGTAGGTACAAACCACAGAATCACAGAATCACAGAATCATCTACGTTGGAAGAGACCTCCAAGATCATCTAGTCCGACCTCTGACGTAACACTGACAAGTCCTCCGCTAAACCATATCACTAAGCTCTAAATCTAAACATCTTTTAAAGACCTCCAGGGATGATGACTGAACCACTTCCCCAGGCAAAATCAATCCTGTGCACCAGTTCTAGTGTGAGATCCTGAAATACCACTTGTTTCAAACAGCAAAAGCAGGCATCACCATATCTTGACAGCATAACAGTATTCCATTACTTAGTGGCTAAAGAGAGTATAGAGCCTCTCTCTTCACAAGGAGCCACATGGAGAAAAGAAGAGGCAATCAAGAGGCAATGGGTACAAGCTTCACCAGGACAGGTTTTCTCTTGATATAAGAAATATATATATACATATATATATATTTATTTATTTATTTATTTATTACAGTGAGAATAATCATTGGAACAACATCCCCATGGATGTATGTAGTGGAGTCCATGTCACTGAAGGTTTTCAATGCCTGACTGGACAGAGTACTAGATAATCTCACCTAGGCTCTTTTTTTTTCTTATGAAGGGCTTGACCTGATGATCTTTTGAGGTCCTTTCCAACCTGGGGTGCTCTATTATCCTCTGTTCTTAATGTGTTAGAAAAGACACAAAATAATCCAATCTTGAAAGCCAAATCACATCGTCCTTGCTTACTCAAATGATTGCAACTAAATTAATGTGAGCATGGAGCATGGTTGGTAACCTTGAGTGCAAGAATTTCCTTTTCCAGAATTTGAATAATAAATAAACACAATCACACTTTCCAATAATAAGCAATTACTTGAGAAGTTAACACTGCGTGGATCTCATACACATGACTGCAGGTTTCTGCCTAAGGAAGAGGTGAGGAATTTCTCTTCATTCATTTCACCAAATTTCATTTTGAATAACTGTCTATAGATGTTATCTGTTAACCTTCTATGATTAGGATAATAGGGGTGTCAATGTAACTGACTGATTTTTCTTACTGCAAAATTAATTAGGCAGAACAGATGACCAGAAACTTGTAATGAGGATAGTGTAATGAATCCTTGATTTACTAAAATGTACGGTGCCAAATTTATTCATGATCCAGTTTTATATAACTCAGTACAGTTATATCAGCAATGGCCTACTAAGTTCAACATAGTGCATACTCTTTGAATTTCTTAAGAACAAAGAAACAAAAATCCTTTCTTCAACTTAATGAGAAATAAGATTATCTGAAAGGATACTATGTTTAAAAAAAAAAAAAAAAGTAGGGAAAGGCAGAGGAAAGCACTGGAAAACAATAGTGAGAAAACAGGAGCAAAGAAATCCTGAGTACAGTTGTATTCCCTAATGTCATTATGTCATTGAAAATGTTAGCAATTAGTTTTTGTGCCCCTGTCCGCCCCATCACCCCCCCACCAAAAAAATGTATATATATATTATATATATATTATATTATATATAATAATATATATATTATTATATATTATATTATATATATTTTATATATATATTATATATATATATATTATATATATATTTCAATTTATTCTTTGGGGATTTTTTTTATTTTATTTTTTGGTGCTGGAGATAATCCACAGCTTTTATGTTGTAACAGTTGTAAAAAATCTTTAAAAGAAAGTAAAGAAGAAAAATTCTAATAAAAAAGGAATTAATATTTACAATTCCTATTTATGGCTATTATTGAAATAAAAATATGTATTTGGCATTTTAAGGAAAAGACTATAATATTTTTTATATAATCCTTCCCTAGAGATCCAGTAAGGTCGTATTGATTCAAAGCACATCTTGATAGATCCAAATCCACAATATGACTTGTGTTTTGAGCCACATGTGGTTAAGGGCAAAAGAAAAAAAAATAATGCTGATGGTATTTTGTTCTGTCAGGAGCACTGTATAGACAAACACAGATCTTAAATGTAAGGTGCAAACTGCATAAAACACAAACAGGGTGCAAACAGTGCAGTTAATCCAAGAAATTGGTCACTGCCTTAACTACAAAGCCACTAACTTGCGAGGCTTAAGCTGCAATTCCAAGACACAGAACAATGTTTTCTCCTGTTCTCCTACAATATCCCACAGCAGTGTATTGTGTTTTTTTTAGTTGGCTGGGTTTTTTTTGGGTTGGGTTGGGTTGGGGGGTGGGGGGGGGTGGGGGGGGGGGGGAGAAGTCAGAAGGAGTTGTTTTTTTTGTTTTTTTTTGTTTCTTTATTTTAAGCCTGGCTCCATTCCATTAGCCACTGTACAGCATGATCCCAATGACTGTTACTCTAATACACAGGAAAACATATTTGAAGGGAAACTTCTTTATCTGTACTTATTTCTCAAACCTAGTTTAATTTTATAATTAAAATACTGTCTCCATCTTCATTTTTGTTGCAAAATCTCAGATTTAGATAATAAAGACTGAAGTATTTAAATTACTTAAAACTGAAAGACAATGCTTTCTTTCACACTGAAAATCACATACAGCTATTTAAACCTTCAGTCAAGTACAGGCTTTTCACCCTATATGTGAAGAAGGTAAAACGAATAGCTGTCTTCATTAACTGCAATAATGAAAAGAGTACATATATGTTAATATAGTGTCTTGCCTCATGACTTTTATTTTCCAATCATATGTAGCAAGCATGGTACTTGATTCAGGGTTTCATACACACTTTTATAGTATAAAGGGACTGTCCAAACTATATTCAACGGAAAATACTTCTTTAACCATCAGAAATGATAAGTCGCCTACACTGATAAAACAGAATGCCTGGTATAATGCACAACATGAGGGAACAAGTCCTTAACAAATATTTCCACCTTTGAACACTGGAATTTTCCAAGGTTTCTGCACAATTTGATATCTGAGGGTAAACAAATTTGGACTGCAAATTTAGAAGTCAATTAGGAAAAACTGACTTCAAAACAAAGCCTGCCATTTCACAAATAGCTATGAAAGAATACAAAAGGTGTTTTAAAATACCTGTTCCTCTTTATATATACAAACCTCCTGAACATTTTCAACTACCTCTTCCCCCCTTGCAGTTTTAGTAGGCCCATATTTCTAACAAACTGACCGTAAGAAAGTGAAAGAGCTTACAAACTTTTGCAATCATACAGAAAAAAGAGGCAGATGGAATAGATCAGACGTCCACCACATCCACAGGAGGATGATGTTTCTTTGTCATGAAAAAGATAACAGTTGCACAATAGCGCGGGCAATGAAATGAAGCTGAGTATCTTAAAACATATTGAGATATATTATACTGTGTTCTACTTGATGAGTGTTATTGTAGAGAAAAATATTACAGCAATCTTTTTGAAAATGAGCTCAAGTATATATACCCACATGAAATGACAATTACATTACCAGAATGATCAGAAAGACTATTTCACTAAATAAAATCGTGCTAAATGCTTCTCTAAGGATTCAATACCCACCCATTACAGCCTTCTCAAAACCTGGAATAATACAGCCAGAGCTATTCTGGTGTTGTCTCCAGAGCCCATTACATAGATCAAGACCATTTCTCAAGTTCCATTAGGGTTTGAGTCCAATGGTCTTTGGAACAGATCTGGACAATGGGACTGAAGGCAGCCTCACCTAGTTTGTTGGTGACATTAAACTGAGTGGTGAAGTGGACACATCAGAAAGGAGAGATATTACAGACAGACATACAGGTGGGGAGCAGCCTTGCTGAAATGGACCTTGGGGGTCCTGGTGTATGTGAGGTAGCAGTGTGTCACTGCAGCAACAAGGCAAGCTGGATCCTGGGCTCCATCATCTCGCATTACTAGCAGAGACTGAGATGAGATCATACTACTCCGCTTAGTGCTTGTCAGGCTGTACCTGGAATACTGCGTTCCATTCTGGTCCCCACAGTTCAAAAAACACATGGACACACTGGACATGATCCAAAGGAGGGCCACAAAGATGATCAAAGGCTGGAGAACCTGCCCTTTAAGGAAAGACTGAAGGAGTTAGGTCTTTTCACCCTGGAGAAGATGAGGCACTCAGGGACCTCATCTTAGTTTTCCAGTACTTAGAGGGTGGCTACAGAGAGGACAGAAGCTTTCTCTTTAAAAATAGAAGACATATGGAGAAGACAAGGGCAAATGGGTAGAAGCTGCACCAGAACAGGTTTGATCTTGATATAGGAAATATATTATTCCCATCAATGGAACATCCTCCTCAGGGATGTAGCGGAGTCCCAATTTTGAAGGTTTTCAAGACCAGACTGAACAGGGTGCTAGAAAATCTCATCTATGCACCCTTTTCCTTGACAAGTTATATCTGATGATCTTTTGAGGTACTTTACATCAGCTGTTCTTTCACTGTGTGATTCTGTGAAAACTAACTGAAGAGTTAGCGATCATGTAATTTGATCCCTCTTTTCAAGGCAATATTTTACTTCAGCATACCTTCTCTGGTTAGAGGAAAAATAAAGGTAAAGCTTTGTCTGAAACCAAACACCACAGAATACCTGTTTCTAGTTATTCCTCAATCAAGAACACTACCAGAGTCACCAAAATGATTTCACAGTTTACAGCAGGGTTGGTCATCTCTCTCTGAGGTCTGTTCATGTTTTCTGAATGCACACCAATGACTGTAAGCTAATAACCTTGTGACAGTATGAAGAGTCCTGAGAAAATTAATACTCTGTGTTTAGCATAGTCCCATTACCTTGGTGTCATAAAAACTCTGAACTGTTGGTATCAGTCCCACATTCACAGTTCTGATATCACTTAAGGATCCTAAAAAAGCGTATACAATCTTTTAAATGATTAACAAGACAAAGGCCTCTTAAATGGGCATTTTATGTGAGATAAGAGAGGGGTGAAGTCTTCAGTAATTGTTCATATTTCATGGGGACTTGGCTTTTCATGAATTCATCTCAGTGTCATCTTTCATACATATTACAGTATCGGTTCATTAAAATTCTTGATGCAGCACTGAACTTGGTCAGACTGAAATGGGGCTGACAAACCTCATGTCTGCTGCACAGATAACCAGACCTTATGAAGGTGAAATTAGTTTTCAGGAGCTGTACTGTTCACTTGATTGATTCCGTCTTAGAAGTCATATGACTTAATGTTTCCTGCATGGGCTGCCACTGTCATGCAAACATGACCTGATAACACATTGTCAGGAGCGCTCCGGAAAGCTAACAGCAATCTAACATCTTTCTACTGAGTGTGAAGTTCCATCTGAAATGTGCATATTTGATAAGCAGTTCCTCTTCTTCTATCTGTCCTTTTCATTTTCAGAAAGTTAATCTTCTCTGCTTCACTGAGTCTTGTGTTGAAATGAGCTGGCTCAGAAATGCAGCAGGTGGCCCCACATGACAGTACATGTGCCTGCTGAGCCCCTGAGGACTGGAAGGTTTTGCCACCATCTCTGGAAACTGATGTGGTTACATTGTGCTGCTCAGTCCCTTTTGAGCAGGTGAACTTTCAGGTATCAGGATAAAAATTCCAATGAACTCAGTTTTATTACTCCTTGGTCCTCAGGTTCAGGATCAGGCATAGAACATAAAACATTTTTTATCTTGAAGAGATATTTCTACTGGGTGTGCCATACAATGTAAGAAATTTATGTTTCCCGTGTAACTTCTGTACATAATCTCAGGACATTCCAGAACAATTTCCAACAATGGCAAGATTCACAAATCATCACAGCAGTGTTTTATTATACCTTTGTCCCTGAGCATTCAGATGGTGACCTGAATCACCCCTCAGATGGTGATCTGAGTGTCTCTCCCCACACTGTCAGGGGTGCCCTCATCTTTCATGGCATACCAGTCAGACCTATATGATAACACTAGTTGCCCACACAACTGTTGAAATAAATGTTTCAAAAAATTAGCTGAATTAGCTCTGAGCACTTTTAAACTTTCTATTCATTTCAAAGTAGCAGGATTAAATTTCTCTCAAAAAATGTTTTGTTAGACTGTAACACACAGGAAAAATCAAAGTTTAGTTGCTTCAACTGTTCTCTTCACATCTGTTTTCTTGTGACTATGCAATTATACTGGAGCAATTGATGGAGTTCTCTTCCTTGTGAGATGTGTGCTTCCAAACGGGAAAAAAGGAAGAGTTTGCCCAGCACACATGTTTTTCCTCCCAAACATCTGGTGTCAGTGTTCTATCTCCTTAAAGAGCTTGATTCAAATACCAACAAAAAACAAGTAGAATGCTTCTCCAACTCAACTATAAAAAAGACAACTTTTTCAGCAGGCCATTTCACCAATTAGAAAGAGTCTGTTCAAATGCTGAAGAATATAACTTTGTGCCATATGTGCTATACAAAATTCTCTCTTACAAATTCACAGCTCTCTTAAACTTTATTTAATGAGCACTGTCTGTACTGCACTACACTGTGATGAGTCCAGTTCAACTGTGATAGGAAGCAAGAGCTGCCTTTCTAGGCATTTGAAAGAGGAGAAAACGGAAGAATGAAAAATTATACTTTATTTCCAGTCTACCCTATGGGAGTGCCTTGACAGTGAGACCACTGAACTCGCTTAAAATTATTGTGAAGGCAATAAATATACCGAGATGGACGAATAGAGCTAAAAAGTGCAACCAACTACAGGAGCAGAGCCACCCTCCCATTAATCACACTAGCTGCAAGAGCCACACTTCTGTCCCTCCATACTCCCTTTGAAAGGACCATTTATAGTGCAATGGTCTACACCCAGCTAGATTAACCAGGCCTCTTTTTGCTATCTAATCATACCAGCTATTTTCCACACAATAATGGATTTTCCACATTTGTTTGCAGACATATTGCATAAAACAGGGCACTTGACCACAGTTTGGCAGAGACGTTTAAATTTAAATTTCCCATATGAGAACAAAGTCCAACAGCTACTGAAAATCAACTCTTCCAAATAAAATAATTTTAAAAAGGACATCAGGAGAGGGTGAATACTCCTAAAACAAAATTTCTAGCCATATTTCAAAGCAATAACTATGAGAATCTCACATTACATGTTGGTAATCACCAGGTAGAAAACTGGATAGGCAATTAGAATACCCAGTGAATCCACTGCTCAGAGGTTTTGAAAGTACTCCAATTCAAGAAATGTAGCAATGCAGTGCTCATGAGATAAGGGAATCAGAGAGCACTGGCTTAACAGAGAAGCAATAGACACTGCTGATTCTGCCATTTTGGGTGATTAATTTCCTGCCACAATATTCAAGTCCTGATGGTCCTGAAAATGTCAATCTTTCCACTCCAAAGTATTTTTCTTCTTATAATTTTAAATCCTGACTTAGCTTTGAGAGATCTCTAACAGATTAGTGAATATCAGGTTTGAGACCACCTGATGAAACTAAACATGTACAAGTCTATGAGGCCTGATGACATGCATCCCAGGATCCTGAAGGAATTGGCTGATGTAGTTGCCAAGCCTCCCTTCATCATATTTGAAAAGTTCTGGTAGTCAGGTGAAGTCTCTGGTGGCTGGAAAAAGAGAAACATCACTCCCATTTTTAAAAAGGGTAGAAAGGAGGACCTGGGGACACAGACTGGTGTGCCTCAACTCTGTGCCTGGCAATATCATGGAAAAGATCCTCCTGGAAGCAATGTCGAGGCACATGCAAGTCAAAGAGGTGATACAAGACAGCCAGCATGGCTTCACTAAGGGCAAATCATGCCTGACCATTCTGGTGGCTTTCTATGGTGGAGTGACTACATCAGTTGACAAGGGAACAACAATCAATGTCATCTACTTGGACTTCTGCAAGGCCTTTGATATGGTCCCACATGACATTCTGGCCTCCAAATTGGAGAGCTATTGATTTGATGGGTGGACCATTCAATTGGATAAGGAATTGGCTTGAAGGTCTCACCCAGAAAGTGGTGGTCAATGACTCTGTGTCCAAGTGGAGGCTGGTGATGGGTGGTGTACCTCAGGGGTCTGTCCTCAGACTGGTATTGTTCAATATATTTATCAATGACATAGACAGTGGGATCGAGTGCACCCTCAGCAGATTTTCAGATGACACCAAGCTGAGTGGTGCGGTTGATACAACAGACGGAAGGGAAGCCATCCCAAGGGACCTGGACAAGCTTGAGAAGTGGGCCCACATGAACCTAATAAGGTTCAACAAGTCTAAGTGCAGGGCGCTGCACCTGGGCCAGGACAATTCCGGACATGAGTACAGAATGGGAGAAGAACTCATTGAGAGCAGCCCTGCAGAGAAGGACATGGGGGTTCTGATGACATGGACAAAGCTTGACGTGAGCCAGCGGTGTGCACTTGCAGCCCAAAAGGCCAACAGCATCTTGGGCTACATTAAAAAAGGAGTTGCCAGGATGTTGGCAGGGGTGATTGTCCCCTTCTACTCTGCCCTTGTGAAGCCCCACTTGGAGTACTGCATCCAGGTCTGGAGCCCCCAGCACAAGAAGGATGTGGAGCTGTTAGAGTGGGTCCAGAGGAGGGCTACAAAGATGATCATAGGCTCTCCTATGAAGAAAGGCTGAGAGATCTGGGGCTGTTCAGCCTAAAGAGAAGGCTCCGGGGTGACCTCATTGCAACCTTTCAGTACTTGAAGGGGACTTATAAAAAAGTTGGAGAGCAAATATTTGCTCAGTCAGATATTGACAGGACAAGGGGGAATGGTTTTAAACTAGAAGAGGGGAGATTTAGTTTAGAGGTTAGGAGGAAATTCTTCACTCAGTGGGTGGTGAGGCACTGGAACAGGTTGCCCACAGAGGTTGGGGATGCCTCATCCCCGGAGGTGTTCAAGACCAGCTTAGAGGAGGCCCTGAGCAACCTGATCTAGTGGGTGGTGTCCCTGACTATGGCAGGGGGGTTGGAACTAGATGATCTTTAAGGTGCCTTCCAACCCAAGACATTCTATCAGTCTATGATTTTGATATCAAAACTTAAGACTTTAGCCAGATGCACACTGTTAAAAGTGTACCTATCATGTGAAACTTAGGAGTTCCTCTAAAGTAAACATGACAATGCACTTAGTCACATGGTCTGAACTTTTGGGCAGATCTGTGCGGTGCCAGGAGTTGGACTTGATGATCCTTATGGGTCCCTTCCAACTCGGGATATTCTATGATTCTACAATTCTATGATTCTATGAAATCATATTCGGTAGCAAAATAGACATCAGTTTGCCTAAACTAGGTCATTCATTAGAAATTCCTTCTCTATTAGACTGTTAGAGACTATTTCTGCTTTGGATTTTGGAGATGGCCTACCATTTACAAGGCACTGCTAATATTCAGTCTGAGTAGCACTCATCTGCCATTTCAAAAGTTTCCAATACCTACCTAGGATCCTTACAAAAACTGAATTTAAGTATTGGTGAATATCTGTAGATCAGAAGTTAATATTATTAGCATAGCTACTTACAGACTTAAAAAACATAACTTTAACTCTCAATAATGGCTTTTGACTCCCTAGCTGGCCTTCCAGTAGCATTTACATAACTGATAAATCTTGATCACTGTTAACATGAGCATTACTAGACTTTTAGAAATCAATGATGGAAATATGCTAATTGTATTTATCAGATCTTTATGAATAGCTAGTTATTTGGAACACTTTTTTATTCTGTGCATGTATATTTCTCTTTGTTTGAATTTTACTCTTCTTGGAGCTACCAATCCTGCTTTAATTTCATAAGTGTCACCTAAATCTCACAGGTACACAGGGAGTGTTGTCTTACAGCTCCATTCTCTCAGGTACTTTACATTTTGGCTCTGCTTGAACATGGCACTTAAACACAGGCATATCATTAAGCATGTAAGTAGGTCCATTATATGTAAGCAATGGGCTTAATCAGAAGAGAATGCATAGCACCCAGATTTCCATCCCATTTGGGCAAAACAGCCCTGATTCTTTGTTATTTTTTTTTTCTCAATAACATCTTGTTATAGTACTTGAGTATTTTCAAGGTTGATTGCAAGGCATTTCCCAAGCTCTGTCTCTTAAGGAGAATGTTGCTGAGTTTGAAGTGAACCTGTATAGCCCAACCAGAAGTGTACTCTCTTTATTATTTTTTACACAAAGCCTATTTCACTAGTCCTACTTTTCCCTTCCTTCACATTGAAATGTACATATTTTTTTTGTCTGCATATGATATTCAGTTTGCATTTTTCTAACAAGAAACTATGTGACTAGATGTCAAAATGTTATTGCATTTTCCTAAGAGTGATGTTACTGGCTTCCAAGTTTAAGAATTACTTTTCCCATGGGCTCAGGGAGTCCTGTGTAGGAAAAGACCAGGCAAGAAAGCAATGGGTTGTTTTGTTAAATTACCTTTCCTGCAGTGTTCACAATGATTATATTCTGGCTTCAACTTTATCAGAAAAAGTTCTCAAGATACTTTGGTAATGTAAGCGTCAAAAACTATAAGAAGTAAGTGTAAAAATTACAGCTTTTTATTTAGGATGCAAAAACACTAAAAAAAAAAAGTTCCTTAGCCTGTGAGGTTTTGTAATGGTATACATGTAGATCTTACAGAGATTTCACTAATAGTTTCACTTTGTAACCATCTGCAACAGTAATACTATATCATCAACCTATTAAGCACATTTAAGTACCAGTTTGATCATTCTGCCTAAAGAAAAACATAAGCATTAACATATGAAAATGAGGTATTTATTAGAAAAGTTCTGGAATTCCATAGAACATTTTCTCCCTTCTCTTATGTTTCTCTCTTCCTCTTCCTCATCCTTGTCTCTCCCTCTCCATTATATATTGAAATATATACACAGTGGAGAAATACTTATATGTGTGTACAAACCTACTTATGCACACAAAAAAACACACTTCGAAAAAGAAAGGCCTGGTGAAAAAAGAAAAAAAAAATGTCCATCAGTATTTTTATTTGCTTTGTTTTTATTAATGTCCTACTCAGGAGAGAGATTCAAGTATATATAAAATCCCCCAAAATGATGCACTTGTCAATATTAATTTAATTCAGACATTGTGAAGTTACCATTGTGCAAGTTTCTCTAGATATTTTTGCCAAGCTTGTTCAGTACTAACTTGTTGACTTATCAATATATCTTCAGTGTTCTGTAAAAAAAAATGGTCTATGTGGAGATTGCACCAGCCTGCAAGGACTTTGTCATTCGTGTAACAAAAACTGCAAAGGCAAACCCTTAATTTCTTGCACAGGAAAATAGAGTATGCGCAGAAATATGTGAAGTATGGAGAAGTAATAAGATGCTTGCCTGAAGCAACCTCTGATAAGACTGAACCAGGAGAGAATGAGCAAGTGAAAGAGGAATGCAGATTTTTATTTCCATGTCTGTCAACTGCAATGGAATCATATCAGAGGCAGACAATGATAAGCAGAATTGTTTCATTAGCTGTGATTAGTCTGTTTGAACATTAGTTCATTGCAGCTACAGATTTAGTACTGGTTTATCACCAGTACATACGTGAGTGCTAGGCAACACACAAGTTAGGTTAGAAAGGGTAATAACTGCAAGAAGTTGTTGAATTAACTTGATATCGCCTCAGAAACAGCAATGAGCAAAGTTAATTATGGCAATAAAATGTGTGGAAGTAACTTATGTGGCCCATGAATATGAAAGTGATGGACTTTATCAGCCGAGGTACTTCAACGGTGCAATAAACTGAAGATCCTTCTTTTATCATCACTGTTACTCAGTGACTCTAATAGCTAAACCAAAAACTTTTGTTAATAAGAGATGGCATGGCCTGCTCTTCAAGCAAGGGCTTGATACTTACTAGGATTTCTTGGACCATCTACAGGCAGCTTAAGCCCTGTCTCTGTGTCACGCTCTGGAAAATTCTTCTCATATGCAAGTAGATTTAATCAAACAAGCATTTGTTTCAGTGCAGTAGATGAAAGCTGTGAAAAGATGGGGGGAAAACTATGCTGTTTACCTTCCTTTTCTTAAAATGGCACCAAGAGATATGTGATTGCCTAACAAGTTACCTGGCTTGGGTAACCTAACCCCTTGAGCATTTTGTTCTCATAAAGCCCATGGCTACCTGGTTTTGAATTATACTGTTGTGCTGGGGACTACCAACCACCTGGCTGTAGGCCTGTCCTTGCTCCAGCCATTTGACCAGACATTGCCTTTTACATTCCATGTTGATATGCTAGATGCATACTGGATGCCTAGGGGCACTCAATAGATTAATAAGTAGTTTTGTAGTCAGCCCAACCCAAGAATCCCATGAATAATCAATGGTACTTGAGGCTTTTTGGGTAATTGAATTGCAAACCTAGTAGTAACTAGAAATGTATCAGCAGCAGAATTACACTTATGCCTGCCTCTAAATGTACAGGCTAATGGGACCAAAAAGAAAAGAAAAGAAAACAAAACAAAACAAGAACAAAAAACTGATTGTGAGATTTATTCATCTAATTCTATACCTATATTAAAAAAGGAGAAAAAGGAGTCTCTATAAATTTGTGAATTTGATTAATGTTTTTCATCCTTGTGTCACCCTCTAACAGTGACTAAACGTGATTCTGGAACACACAGGACAAGACTTAGAAAGAATCAGAATGCACTAAAGTTAATTTATATACATTTAAAATTACAAGGAAAACTGAACACTGGAAAAGAGATCTCATTAAGTTATTCATGGGTGAGCAGGTAAACAATATCAGATGATTAAAAGTTTATGTGTAGAATCATCTCTAAATAGGTATTTTAGAACGAGTTCTCTTGTGGAAAGTGAAAAGCAAGGTCAGACTCTCTCTATGAAAGAGATTAGAGAACAAATGAATGTTACAGGTTGATGACTAGGATGATGAGGGTTTTCTGATGCATGGTTAAAATCAGTTCCAAGAATTAGTATTGGTTTTTGATATATTTTTTTTCTGCTCCATCAGCAATGACCTCAAAAGATCGAATGATTAAGTCCAAATACCTCACAGAGTGCTAAAACAAAAGCAAACAAGAAAGAACAAGAAAATTCATCACAATTATCTGTGTTTAACTGCTGAATTAGCAAAAATGTCTTACTCAAAAGTTTGAGATTTGTTAGGTGTGGGATGTCACCTTTGGAAGGGGTCAGAGCTAAGATTTTACCACAGGGCTTGTTGCATTTTTTTCAAGTACCAGTGCACTTGTCATATGGCAACTGTTAGTTTCATTATTTCCAGAAGCAACATCTGGCACTACTTTTTAATCATTAAGAAGAGCTTCCTCCCAGACCATTATCTTCAGTGGTTTGTTCCCATCTCCCTACCATAGGATTCTGCATTGGATCGGGTAAAGCGACTGTCGTAAGTTGCTATACTGGGCATTTGGCACACTTAAGGGGACAGAGGCAGTTGAGAGGACAAGAGATATGAAGAAGTGAAGGGGCGTCTTCTTTTCTGGTGGTTCTGTTATCAAGAACATTTCTATGCCATCACAAACAGGCCTGTTTTGGAAAATTTCTGTCATCCCTCTGAAAATTCCTGATCTTGCAAGCATGTGAAATGCTGCTTCAACTATTTGTAAGGTTACACCACAGCAGAAGATTTGGGGTAGTGGAATAGGAACAATTGTCTTTACCATTATTCAAGTCAATCACTAGTTGTGCTTATAAAGCAAAATTAACAACCTCAGAAGAGAATTCACCCTGCCAGACAACAACAGAAAAGCCATAATTGACTACACTAAGTTATTAGTAATACCAAGTACTTCCTCATCCCCCAGCATATCACCTCCATGCAGGCTTTTCTCCTGTCTGTTCCTAATTATGATATGTTACTCCAGCTCCTGTGATGATCTGTCATTTTCTGTAATTCAGTTTTTTGTTTCGGTCACATTCCTTCCCACTTCCTGTTAGATAACAGCTATCCACTGTACTTCAAACAAAGCTGTAAAAAACACTCCTGAAATTATTTCTTCACACAAGACTTCTCTTCCATGATTTTAGTTTCAAAACCTTTAGACATACCTACAGCTTTCTTTTTGTCATTCTCTTCTTCTTTCCACCCTCAAGTCCAATCCTCAAATGAACTGTCCAAACCTAAAACTAGGTCACCCTTTCCCTTCCCTTCTTAAAGCTTCTGCTCACTCTTACACTGGTCTAGTTCCCTCACTCTCCTTTTCACACACCCAAGAACATAACACTTAAAAAATATAAAACTGTTATTTTACATTTCCAGTAGCGACCATTTCCAATTAGTTCCTCATTCAAATATCTCTTTGCATACATTTCTCCAGAGTTTCTCTAATTATTTCAGATGGTCTCTGACTATTTTCCTCCTGCATATGTGCCTGATAATACAACTACCTGACTACCTAGAGGGTAACGTGATTAAATCGAGCATCCTGACTTTACCCTTTAATTTCAGGTAAATAAACCGTGAGCACCAAAAAGAAGTCTTACGTACCAAGATAGAAAATGCTGACTGTTAAAAACAATCATGATCTTCCTTAATATCTACCAAATGCTGAAGGCGTCTTCTGGCTTGACTGAAAAATTCCCAGATGATTGTTTCTGCAAACGTCCAAATTTGTCTTCACCTTAGTAGATATCTAAGACCAGGAAAACCCAATGAAAAACTGGCAAAGCGGATGCTTTCAGAACTTACCCAGGACAAGGAAGATTGAGATTTTATACCTCTGTCAGTCTGAAAGAGTTCAGAGACATGTCATAGAGACTAATATATTAGTTGATCAACTGACAGTATTTTCCACACCACCTGCTGAGACTAGTCTACTGCACAGAGACATGTTAGATTTGTGAGGCCATAAAAAGAACTGAAGAAAGAGTAACTCTGTAGACTACAAGTTAGGGCATTCAACAAGGAATGCAGATTGTTGGCTAATGCATAAATCACTTTCAGAACATGGAATGGAACTCAAAAATCAGTATATAATAAAATATTTGTGTTTATTTTACATACATGTAGCAAAGAAATGTAAATGTGAAAATACTCAGTTTTTAAGCTTCATGTCTGCTTCTGAGCCTTCAAATCTGGAGATGACCCAAATAATGGGATTTTGTGAACAAAGATGAAGAAAAATTGTGAAAGCCTTATTAATTTGTACATATATTTTATTCCTCTGCCTCCATAGAAATGACATTCTGCATTAGCAGAGGAGTTACGGAAAGAAAACAAGTATTGCCTTCAGGAACTTGATTCTTCTTAAAACAGGTCAGTTTCTTGATCAGTGTAAGTGCACAAAAGCCTTCAATTCAAATGAAAATTGTCTTTGAGGTAAGAATGATTTATTCTTAGCCAGATCAAAGACCTGATCCAGCTTTATTAGCTCTGGTGTCAGCAAAGAGCATGGACAGGAATGGGCAATTGGCAGCAAGTGCTGGTCTGCTGCTTTGGTGTGGTCTTAGACCGAATTAGATGTATCATGAAACCACACCCTTAGTTCAGTCAATTTTTGAGGTGACTGATTACAAACCCCAAATACCAAAGTACCTGAATTGCTGTGGCAAATAGGTTATAAAACACTCTTCTGGCTGAAACACAATGCAATAGAACGTTAATTTAAAACACAAAAGCAGTTGCTACTTAATGGTTACATTATTTTGACATACTATTTGATCAACTACAATCCTAATGGTATTTAGCAATGTTAATTAATTCAACTGTATATAATGTAATATGCTAGACTGGGCGGACAGGCAATATGCAATTAAATGATCAAAGGCAAACTCACCCAGTAGTGTGCTTTCATACCTAAATACATTTCCTTTTATATACTGAAGAAATCTGCATGCTTTACTCATTTCTGATTAGATTTAGACACACACACACACACACACACACACGAAAATCTAAATGCACTTATTAGCTAATAGTTTCAGGTTAATCCTTCCACCAGAATGCAGTTTATTTGTTCGTAACAGAAAGCTGATTTATCACTATTCAACTGCCACTACTCAAAAAAAAAAAAATGTGAAGCATAACAACTTAAATCTGTTTCATCTGTCAAATATCAAAAGAATTTGATGGAACTGCTGCTCTTTGGAGTCGATAAGTTTAAGCTTCCTTATGCTTGTAGGGCAGGGTGAGTTTTGCCTTTAATTTAGGATGTAGATTTCATTACAATGAACCTCCTGACATTAACACAGGGCTTTCTTTTTAAAGCTTCACTTTAATTGCTATTCTCATTATTTTGCAAGCTTTTGCCCTAACATATCCCAAGGGTCTTGACAACACACTTCTTCTCTTTTTAAAAAACTGAAGTCGTGATTGTGATAAATTGTTAGGGGCTGTGAATAAACACTAGTTAAATTACAGTATCTAAAATAGCTAATAAGGGAACAATTTATGATGTGAAATTTAAAAGGAATCCCTAATTGCACTTCAGTTTGCTGTGAGGATGCTCCTTCTATAACATTAACAGCTATTTTGTTTTGTGAGCTGGCTCCTTGCCAAGGTTTGAGAGCTAATTGGAATTAGAATAACATTTCTCACAGGCCATTCATTTGCTCAGACTGAGTACAAATTACTATGCAAGGGAGGCTGAGGTTTCCTAATGATACAGGATAATGATGTTTTATTCAGATTTTAACGAGGTGTAATCATTCTGGTTGAGAGAGAAAAAGATTAAGAGGGTGCAACAATTACCAATTTTTACAACTGATTAATCACAAGCCATTACTTGTTCTTGGTCAAATAGGCATTATAATGACTATTACCATTTTCAGCTATTTTTAATGCAAATTGCATTAGCTTGTAAAACCTTGCCAACTATGCCACATAAATGATGTGCCTGAATGAGCAAGAGCAATGAACGCATTAAAAAAATTCACATTGACAATGTACAGAGGAAGGTTTGAGTGATGAGCGCATATTTCTAAAATGCTCACCCAACACAAGGGCCTTTCTAGGCTTTTTCTGCTGCTCAACACATTTTCTTTCTTTCCTTTTCTCCTGCTTTTCTTGTTGAAGTCTGGGTACGTCTTCAGCCTCAAGTAGACACTGTCACTGGGGAAATGAACAGAACAGTGACTCTATTGAGGTATTCTTCTTTGGAAACTGAAAATACGCTGCTGACATTAAGACCATTCCAGCTGCCAAGCTTTTAGTACACAGGAACTTAGCTTTGACAGCTTCAGAAGCAGAAGGCCTTGTTTAATACCACACAGTCTGTAAGTATCCACACTCTAAATTCATATTTGGTTTTGGTTTGGCATGTTCCCCAAAACACTTCAGAGTCTTTATTGATTTATTTACTGTAACATCTCTGTAGATGTATCTATACAATGTGAATTGACAAGGTACTTTTAAAAATAAAAAAAGAGAGAAGTTGTTCTGCTACCACAATGGATAAGGTTCCCTTTCGCAGCTAAAATGACTGGCAGATTTTGAAGCAAATGATTAGATGTGAAAGCATAGGAGGGAAGGACTTAACATTCATAATGTGATTGATTTATTTATTTATTTTTAACACAGATATAAAAGGACCTGGCCATCTGCTGAAACTACTGTGCAAAGCCTTCTCAAAGGGAAATTTGAGAAAATTACTTGTGCTCTGTCTGAGTATCTGTCATCTGAGATCAGCAACACTGAGTATAGAATTTTAAAACTTAATTAAATCTACAACAACAGTAAATAATCATGTTTGAATTGTTTTCAAGTATACCAAAATAAAAGCAAATTTCTCAAAAATTCAATGACTGCTATTTAAAATAAATAAATAAATAAATAAATAAAATAAAAGTATCTTTCTGGAGGACATCATTCTCAGTGATTGCTGTTCAGTCATTTACTATGCCATAGTATCAAGCAGTAGCTGCTCTGCCGTATTACATTTGAGTGGAGATGTAAGTGATATTAATAATCAGGTAGCTTCCCAAGAGGTTCCACAACACTATGCCATATAACTAGACTTCCTGTGCAGTGCAGGTTTATGGTTCCATGGCAAAGAAAGAACTCGAAAACACTGAAAATATCATGATCTTGGAAGCAGATACATGATATTACGTGAAAGAATATAGTATGAGATAGCCTTTAAAGTACTGACATACCATATCTGAGAAGCTGGGAGTATTTGACTAGGAAGCACTATGATACACTTGTTGTATATATAATTATTCATAGTTATCAACTTGTGGCTTCATTCCCACATCTCCTTTGGTAAATAAATCACAATTGAAGATAACTTCTCAAATGTTTATATCTTCAATGTTCTTGGGAAAAGGGTATTGGTTTAAGTGGTCTTAGAAATATCTCTTACAGGAAAGTCACATTTGTGTATGAATAAGTATTCATACACATCCAGAGAAAGAGAAAAAAGAAAAAGAAAAGGAAAAAGAAAAAGAAAAAGAAAAAGAAAAAGAAAAAGAAAAAGAAAAAGAAAAAGAAAGAAAAAGAAAGAAAAGATTGTATATATTTTTTGAATATATTATTGAATTCATTTAACTGAGAATTTTCACATTTCAAGAATGCATTAATAACTTTTTACTGTGGGCTTCTAAAAGTGTATGTTATGTATGCCAATCAAAAATCTATATTTTGAAGAAATATAGTGTGGATCAAATAGAGTGACACCAATTTTTATTCAAGCAAGATGAAGACACATAAATTGTTTTTCACTCTGTTGAATGTTTGTTAAATGTATAGTCTAGATCATAAATCAGACCTCTGTTTTTTGTCAGAGGAATCATATACATGGAAATTTGTATATCTGGGACTTATAATTTGAGAGACTTATAATGTCTCCAAAGATAAGCTTTTTTAAGTCATATATAGACTTTATACCCTGAAACCTACAGAGAGAATATTCTTATTTACTTTTATAGGTTTAATTTAGGTTTGACCAGGAGTACATATCTGATGATAGATAAATGGCAATTGCCACTGAAAGATATGATCACTGGGAAGATTCACTGATAATTTCATCACAAAAGATTATGTCATCAGACATGTCATACTAGACTGAAGAATCTTGAGCACTGAGTTCTTTAGTCAAATCACTGGAGTGCCAATTCATCCACTCCTTATGGCCAGTCATTTTATTCACCCTCCAGTTTCTGAAGGGGACTGAGAAGTTCTTTCAAGATACTATGGCTGCCTGCTATTTGCCTTCAGGCAACAGAGGAGCACAGCAAGCTCTGATCTTAGAGATGGCTTTTGTTAAAGTGAAACATTCTTCGATATTATCAAGATTATAATCGGTACTATAAGCTCCTTTTAATGTTATTTTTGCAGAAACACACTTGAGATTTGCTGTACTTGGTTCTTCATTTATTTCCAAAGATATGCAACTTGGAAGTGACATTCTTTTCATTAGGCAGGCTCTGTAGCAGAGGAAACAGCCTGGAGCTGGGAAAATGAAAGGAAAAGGGGAAAACTTGTTATGATTCAAATCATTCTTTCTTCCAAAATCAAACTGGTTTAAGTTTTCTGCAACTCTCTCCATCCAATTCTGATAATAACAGGTTGATATGTACTAAAGCTTTTATTTCAGCTATGTTCGGGTGTTCTAATAATTTACCAGGTCTTTGTTATAAATCTCTTCAAACAGAACACCAAGAGTCTCTGCCCAAAGGACTTTCAAGGATTATTCCGTAACATAGAAAAGTAGAACAGGAGCTTCCAGTTTAATGTACTTGTTCCCTAAGATCAAAAAGTGAGAAAAAATACTGCATGTATCTCTAGAGCAGGCTTCTTCATTTCTGTGAATAAAATGGCTCCTGTGTCAGCAACCATGATACGACTTCTTGAGAAGGAAAGCACGGATATCATTTTTAAAATGCTATACATACATTTTAATTACTTTTTTTTTTCTTAGAATTTCCCACCAAGTTTTCCTCTAGTTGTGTTCAGTCTAATGAGGACCTGTGGCTACTAAGTTTCCACTGAATATTGGATGCACCTATGTGAAAGTTAAATGTTGACTGTGTTTCTCAGATGCTTATGAATAATGCCAGCATAGAAGACAGAAGAAAGAAATTAACAATAAAGAATTAAATTAAAAAAAGTAACCAAGCATCTTACATGTTTTATCATGAATGTCTGTTTTATTAATTTCTTCTGGATCTCACAGAGGATGAAGGAGAATAACTATAATTAGACCTTTCATTTGACCTTTTCCAATAATTCTAACTTGTACCTGCAGATAAATTTTACTCACCATAATAGCTTTAAGCTAATTAAGAGTTCTTTTAATTAAAAAAAAAAAATACATTTTAGTACTAATATATCAAGTAGATTGCAAGTATTTGTTTTTACAAAATAATGGTTCTGGGTGTTTCTTCCCTGTCTTACATAAAAGAGCAGTTGCCTTTTGTTTTTACACAGAATTGAAGACGTAATTCTTTCAACAACTTGTTGAGTTTTGTTTTATTCAATCTGCCCCTGGAAATATATGAGTAAAAGGTCAGGCATCAAAAGATTTATGCTTTCTTTTATGTGTTCTCTTTGTAAAAGACCCTTTCCTTCTCTTGTCTTTGCATATGTGGTTTCTTGTCTGTTTACTACGCAGATTCTAGTAAAAAAAATAGAAAACTTCTTCCAATCAGAAGAAAGTAATTCACTCACTTTGCAGATTGCAGCAAATATGGAACACAGTAGTCATACAGGGCCAGCAGCCAAAATCCTTTCTGAGTGGGCCACATGCAGCAGTGAGCCTTGTAAATCTTTTTTTTTTTTTTTTTTTTTTTTTTTAACCTCAGTCTCAGTCCTGGATTTATTTTATTTTATTTTATTATTTTATTTTATTTTATTTTAATTTAATTTTTAGGCAGACTGATCTGGCTGCCTTCAGGCTGTACAAAATGATCTGTCACTCTCTACGCAGATAACCTGAAGCAGGCAGTAATGAAGTCAGTTTACCTTGCCTTGCAAATGGACCTGGTACCTTAGATTACATAAGACCTTTTAGTTTACTAGATTTCCCTCTTTGGGCCTCCTATGCCCTCTTTGGCTTTCTCTGATACTCAAGCATGCTTGCAAACACAGTAATCTGCCCAGGAGGTTCTGGGACAGCCAGAGAGCAACTTGGGGATTTGATTCAGGAAAACTGGGTGTTTCCAAATTAAAGTATGTTCTTCTCCTAATTTGATCTTGTATTGATGATCGTGTGACTTTAATGGCCTAGGAGGCTGATCTATAATAATAAGATAGTAATAAAAATAAGTGTAGAGAATGGGTGAGCACCCAGCTAAGTCCCATCCTACAGATGTAGCTGGTGTATTTCAAAAAGTCTCATTTCTTGGAGTCACACTGGTGTGAACAGCTGCTCAGGAAAAAAAAGTGTGCTTGGTAATCAGGAGGTTTCAAGTCAGACTCTCTCAATGGATTTGACAATTTGATATTGATATTTGGCCTTTCTTTTTGTTGATAATATACAACAGAAGTTCATTGCAATTGTTCGCTTCATAAAGGCTTATTTGGCAGATCCGCTGGAGCGTTTCTAATACTTTTTAAAGAAGATCTCCTCTCACAGGCTGAATGGCAAAATTTGACCTATGGTTACATTTCATGCAAATTTAAACACAGGTGTGGGCTGAACTACACTTTTCACTGCAGGTGGAAGAGGATAAGGTCACAAAAATCAAAATCTAATGTTTCTGAGAGTCATTGGTATCCATAATGTAACACCTCCATAATAAATTATTGCAGTAATTTATTTTACATTAAAAATGAAATAATAATTGATTTTTCCACCTAGAAATAATAAATTTTAATATACAGCTAGAAATTCAGCCACAAACTGTCATTAATTTCCCTAGGAATCATACATCCATTTATTATTAATAACTTTGAAAACCTTAATCTGTAATTACAAGCACACGCAGAAAACTCAGGTTCCAATTATTTAGACTATCACATAGATTATAGACTATCAGGGCAGTGGGAGATAAAAAGAGATTAAGGAAGCCACCCTACAGAGAACTAAAACAGGTAATACAGTCTAAGAATGTTTAAAAACAGGTAAAATTTTAAAAACAGGTAATACAGTTTAAGAAAGTCTTACATTGGCAAGAACAATGACAACAAAATTACTTGCTGCAAATACCAATTGTTGTCCTAAGTTTGAGAAGTAACTTTATGGAAATATTTAACATCTTACAGGGTTGCCAACTGGACCAGAAAATTATAAGTCAGATTAACTTAATTGACTAACTCAAATCAATTTCATCATGAATCTAGTTTTTGTTGTTGTTGTTCTTGTTGCTTTGTTTTGTTTGATTGTTTGTTTTTAATGTGTTTTAGACTATTTTTTTCTATTTTTATGAGAAAACATCATGAAAAAAAAAAAGTTGGAATTCTGCCTTTGACCACCATAAATTAGAAACAATAGTCAGTGGCACTTTAGCAATATAAACACTGTCATACATTAAATATATATATATATATGTATATATATATATATATTCTTGGTAAGGGTAACCAGGAATTTGTAAAATATGCTACTGGTGTGCAGATACATCAATGGAGTAATTCACTAATAAATTTCTGATCTGAAATATAACACACTCAATGAAAGAACTACCAAAAAAAAAATGTGAGTTAGGGGAAATTCATTATGAAAGAATTTATCTTTCTCTTCAAAGGCTCATGGTCTCTGGAGTAAAAATGGGAATATTTTCATCTATGTGAGACACAGAAGCACTTTTAAAGTGATCTTTCTTTTTTCCATTAAGCTTCTGTCTGACAGTAACTTTTCTCTTTCTAAAGACCAGTAAAGAATCATAAGAAAACAAAAATCACTCTTTTACATTTATACTTTCTTTTTTTTCTTTCATGTGAATCTAGTCAGATTGCTGGTACTTGATGGTAATAATACCTTATATAAGACTATGCATTAGGAAGTGGGATGTAGACTTTGTCAGAATTCAGAACCAACAGCTAATAGCCTTATTTTCAGGTAAAGCTTTCTAACAAGGCTTTGTGGTGGCAGCATATGCTGTATAAAGATGACTGGCAGACAGTAAGAGATCAATACTACTTAGAGATGATGATGATCAGTGTCAGCACACAAGCAAGTTATTACGACCTTATGAAGGGAGTTGAGAAGATGAGCCACACACACATTTGGAGCAAAGCTCTGGCTTTTCTGACTAACATGCTTAGAAGATCTAGCATTACATATTCATCCCAGATCATTTCAGCAGCATCTTATAAATATTACACTAGTCTGACTTGGGCAATGTCTTATGTCCATCTGTTCACATGACAGTGTAATCCCCAGTTTATAGTAATTGTACAGTCTCTTCACAGAAAAGCCCTGGAGTGAGTGCAAGGAGAATAACCTCAACACCTACATCTACATTTTACCTGGATAAAGTGCATGACCGAACATGAAACAGGGATTTATTTTGGGAATAATCACCACAGGCCTGGCAGAAACTGCATGAAACATTTCTTCTTTCATAGTGCCCTGGTTCACAGGGCCAAATGCACATTCTGCAGAATCCCAGCATTAAGCCCAGGGAAAAGTGGGCTGTGTGTTCTTCCCATTCAGACTGAAGAAAAAGCTTACTGAATTGCTTGGTATTACTTTCTGAATTAATTCCCTTTAGCTACACATGTCTTTAAATCATCTATGCCAATAAATATAGCTACTCTGATGACCTATATCACTGTGCAAGTGATTGTTGTTTACATGCGTCAGACTTTCAGAAATCCTTTTATATCTCTCTTATTGGTATCTAGTTCATAAAAGAAGAGGAAAAAAAAAAAAAGATGCAGAAATGAGATAAACACAGTTTTAACCATCTTGCACAGGGTTGATGACCTGTTTTCCCAACTCCTCTTCATCATGTTTCTACATCTTTTTTTTTTTTTTTTTCTCATTATATTCCTTCAGAGACCCACTTTTGACACATTCTTTACAAAAACAGACTGGTGTTTTAGAAAAGTAAATGTATTTATGTACCTCCACTAAAAAATCATCACCCACATGTGTGTCATGTCATGATTATAAACCCTTTAATGAAACCGTCTCTATTTTGCTACTTCCATGAAGTATTTACCACATGTAGAACTAACATTTTTTTTCTATGAAAATGAATTTCTCCAACATAGAAATAGCTCTTCATTGAAGCAGAGAATCACAGAATGGGAGAGGTTGGAAATGACCTCTGGAGGCCATCTGATCCAACCTTCCCTGCTCAAGAAGAGCCACCTAGAGCAGGTTGTTCAGGACTGTGTCCAGACAGCTTTTGAAGATCTCTGAGGAGGGAGACACCACAACCTCTCTGGGCAAGTTGTGCCAGTGCTTAGTCACAGTAAAGAAGTTTTTCCTGATATTCAGACAGAACCTCCCATGTTCCAGTTTGTGCTCACTGCCTCTTGTTCTGGCACTGGACACCACTGTAAAGAGCCTGGCTTTGTCTTAATTTCATTCTCCCTTCATGTATACATTGGTGAGATCCACCCTAAATCTCCTCTCCTTCAGACTGAACAGTCCGAGGTCTTTGAGACCTTTCCTCACAGGAGACATGCTCCAGTCCCTTAATCATCTTTGTGGCCTTATGTTGGACGCATTCCCTTATGTCTATTTCTCTCTTGCATGAGGGGGCCCTGAACTGAACAAATGTTTTCTCAAATGATCTTCTTAGTGTTATAGTCATGGCACGGCAACATAGAGGCTAAGGCACAAAAAAAATGGTTGAAGAACATTTAAAAAGCTCTTTGAGGCCAACGACCATAACCAGAATAAGATTCCTGAGAAGCAGCATGTTGTTCAAAGGTCACAGCAGGAGACGCAGGGGAAGAGGAGTGACCTTTTTCTGCAAATGTAAGATACTTAAATTACTTAGAAGCTTAAATAATTCCTGCTCAATCTCAGGAATTCTCAAGAATGAGCAACATCATAACCTGAAATTGTGGATCTAAGCACCTATTCTCTAATAGCATTTAGGAAATTAAAAAAAATAATAAAAAATAAAAAAAAATAAAAAAAAAATCCAACAATCTGGGAAAATTTGTCTGCAGCAACAACAAAAAGAGAAAGAGAGAGAGAGAGAGAGAGACAGAGAGAGAGAGAGAGAGAGAAACGAAGGGGAGATTTTGCTTTCCTTTTAACATTACTGCTTGAGTTCCAAAATGAAGAAATGACTTCCACGACACACATCATCTTTGCCTTTAAAAAATGCTTGCTCCATTGTGCCACCACGTGGAAATAGAGAAACAAGGGCAGTTGCAGTCAAGCTATGAACTTTCTGGGACTACATCCAATGTGTGAATGGGCATAGCAGAAGAAGCAACATAATGTTATACACAAGCAGAGGGAAAAAAAAAAAAAAAAAAAAAGTCAAAACAAGCAGCAACTGAATCAATGTGAAAGCTCCACAGAGACAAATAAACTTCCCCTTCCCTTCCCACCACATCTTGCATAAACCAAACTAATAATGGGAAAAATAAATAGATAGATAAATAGGTAGATAGTCAGACAGATAAAAGGAAAAGCCTCCAGCCTATCCAGAAGAAACAAATTATTCAAGATAGAATTTTACAGAGAGCCAAAAGCAGTCACAATTGAAGTCAACATATACCATTTTCAGTACCCAATCCTAAAGTCACAGAAATCACACCCAGAAACTGTAAGAACCAAGGTAATCCTTCTAATTGCTCTCCTGTCCAGCCCACAAGTCTGTGATACCTCAGGCAAATGACTGAAAGCTAACTTAGGGCTTTTGAATCAAGTTAAAGGTGTCAATGGAGGAAAAACAAACAAACAAACAAAAACTGTTCTGCTTTAGACTCTTAGTCAGCTAGACCAACACCTGTACCATTCCTGCAAACTGGCAGTATCTGTGTCAAGAAGCTAAGTTGGGGGGAAAAAAGGAGAGAGGTTCTAAACACACGTTTAGTAAAAATTAATGAAACAGCCACTACAAAAAACACTGGGGAAAGACGCTTAGTTTTTGTAACAACCTAAGGGGTTCAGAATTAAAAGACCTACTTCAACTGATGAGAATACTTGTTACTTGTGAGTCTTCAGACATTATTTGCATACTGGAAGAACTCATAATTTTCCATGATCTGGATCACAAATCATCTCATCTGGCAATCACTACTAACAAAATTTCATTTATTATTTTCTTGGGTTTGGAATTTGAATAAGATATAATAAAGGACCTGAAATTTTGCAACTAAGCCCAACATATGGCACAAATGTAGAAATTACAAATCAGAATGATGAAATTCTTACAAATAATAAATATACCAAACAAAAATCAAGGCAAATTTTCTACAAAGACAATAACGATTGCAAAAGCAACTCAGTTTTTTTTTTTTTTTTTTTTTTTTTCTGCAAAGTAGTATAGCTAACAAAAAAGCTGAAGAAGCTCTGGCCTTCAATTCCAGCTTTCATTGCACCTATATTACAGTGACTACTCAGATCTATTACTTCATGCAGAAGGAGAAATGATTAAAATCACATTGTGACACTTTACTGTTAACATTTTCAGCTGTAGGCTTAAGCAGATACAGACAAAGTGCATGCTTTCTCCTCCTCTGCTCCAAGCAAATCAAAGCCACTATGGAATATGATTTTAAAAGATAACAGTGATTGTCCAGCAGACAGAAGTAGTTTAAGATATTCAGGAAACAGCTGTTCCATAAGTCTTCTTTCATACAAAAAAAAAAAAAAAAAAAAAAAAAAAAAAAAGATTTTAAATCACTGATCTTTACCTACTTCCGTTATAAAAATAAGATGTTTAAAGATCATCATATTTATTTGTAGTCTTATTCCAGTTTATATATATATTCATAATATGTAGCTATTTTCCTCAAAAGGACAGTTTTATCAAGGTAATATCTTTGGACACAAGCAATTTTGCTCTAGCAATGCAATGTTGCAGGTAGCAGATCTGCCAAGTCTTACTATGCCAAGAGGCACAGAAGGACTCATTCTCTTCCACGTTGTTCAAGGAAAAATAGTGACTAAATCATTAAGTTACAATAATCATTAACTTGGAGTCCACATGTACATTTAATAATACTAGTATACTTATGTCCTGGTTTCAGGTAGGACAGAGTTAATTTTCCTCCTAGTAGCTGGCAGGGTGCTATGTTTTGGATTAGAATGAGAAGAGCGCTGATAACATGCTGATGTTTTAATTGTTGTAGAGCAGTGCTTACACCAAGCCAAGGACTTTTCAGCTTCTCGCTCTGTCCTGCTAGCGAGCAGGCTGGGGGTGCAGCAGGAGCTGGGAGGGGACAGACCCAGGACAGCTGACCCAAACTGGCCAAAGGGGTATTCCATACCATCTGACGTCATGCTGAACAATATATAGGGGTGGCTACCCAGGGTGGGGGGCCGGCTGCTCGGGGATAGGCTGGGCATCAGTCAACGGGTGGTGAGCAATTGCATTGTGCATCACTTATTTCATACACATTATTACTATTAATACTATTATTATTATTATTATTATTATTATTATTATTATTATTATTATTATTTTTCCTGTCTTAATAAACTGTCTTTATCTCAACTCACAGGCTTCACTTTCCCGTTTCTCTCCCCCATCCCGGAGAGGGAGGGGGGAGGGTGAGCGAACGGCTGTGTGGTGTTTGGCTGCCAGCCGGGCTAAACCACAACAGTCCATTACAACAACTTAAATATGTCAAATATATGTTAACATTTTTAATAGTTAAATATGTCAAAATGTCAATGATTATTACACTCCTGTTGCCCATCATTCACCCATGTGATCAACATCATTTCTCTGTAATTGTGCCTGCTGTTCTTCAGGGCTGGGATTGTAACACCTGCAAGCTGGAAGCAATTAGGTAACCTTGTCTGCAATCAAATATGAACACACATTATTTAAATGTTGTTATCACTCTGACTGATAGACCTTATCCTGTGTCAGACACCACTGAAAATCACTACTGAAAGCCCTTTCTACTTTCTCACTTCTAATCTTGTAAAAGAACATACCAAAATGAACACAAAGTATTTTTTATTTGTTTTCAAAATCAGTATTACAGTACCTCATGTGTTAATTATCTGACTTCTCAAAAGTACCAAATACAGATACTTCAGTAAATGTCACAGGATGGACCTGCAGATGTTCAGAAGCCCTAGCAAGACCTATATATCCATATATTCAATCAAATTTTACAATCATTTTAGTTTCAAAAATAAAGTCCTTAAGAACATAAACATCACACTGGCAACCATGTTATTCTTTGATATTAGGAAAACAGCATATCCATGATTTTGTGTATGTTTACATCACAGTTAAACTCAACACAAGAATCAAACCTCTTTATATAGGAAGTTCGGAGATATAATGTCTTCTTGAGGTATTCATCCTCTAGTACTTTTTTTAAAATGTTAAGGTATTAAAAAAAAAAAAAGTGTTTTTTTCAAAAAGAAAAAAGAAAAAAAAGAAAAAAAGGAAAAGGAAAATGGGAAAGGGAGAGGGAGAGGGAAAAGGAGAGGGAGAGGGAGAGAAACAAAAATCTAGTTGTCTATTAGGTGACAGGAGGAGTCAATTTTGACATTCTTCCTTACATGCTTAAGAACCTTTGTGTTAAAGAACAGCAAATATGATTCATAAACATTTATTGAATGCCTGTATGTGAAGTGGCCAGGCATTTGTCATTTGTACACCTTTTATTGTTCATTTTCTGTATCATTTAGAAACAACAATTTCCAGAAATGCAAAAGCTGAAGTACATAGGCTTGTGTTTCTGTTAGCAAGTCTATCTAAATAGCCTCCAACTGAAAATTTATCAATGAGTAAAAATATTAATTTCTACTGAAGGAAAAGCCTGTAAAGGTAGAAACATACTCATTCCAGCTCTCATTAACATGCCCAGACTTTTCTGATGTGAATTAGCAAGGCACACTTTTAGTTCTTTTAGTCCCCATCAGTTGGAGTTGCCAGACTGACTGTGTGAGCTGCGTGTGAAACTGCACCTACTGCAAGGACTGTGGTGACACTGCATTAAATGAAAGCTGAGCAGGAAGCTTCTTCTACAACAGTGAAGCCACAGGCTGTTGGCTTTTCCACTAGTTTGGAGGGTAAAAAAAAAAAAAAGCATAGCTATTTTTTTGGCTACAATGATTTCCAAGCTTCAGGCACATAACTCTCCATTTTCTTTGTGACTCCCTGTTTATGAGTGTTTGGTTCACAAAAAAAAAAAAAAAAAAAAAAGAACACAAGTGACATCACCAATCTCAGGGCGATTGGCAAAGCAACACACAAACACACACACACATGGCTGTATACAGATTTGATGGGAAATGGATGGATCCTAATGAAATTTGGATGCTATACTTGAAAATAGCAAGGGGCAGACCCACCAGCATTGGTAGGTCTGTGACACAAAGGTCTAGTGGGTGCTATGTTGATTTACTGTGCATTTGGTGCATACACATGCATGCACATGGTAGGCATTGGCCAGAGCTGCCAGATGTCTAGAAACTGGTAAAACCCTGCCCAAAGTGAAAGCCCAGTAAATAACAGCAGAGTAATGAGTTTGGTAGATCTGGACCTTCCTTGCATGAAGTTAGAGTTTAAATAAACTAGACACAAAAGGTTAGGGAGAAATTCATAGAGCTATGTCTGCACAACTGTCTTGGCAAATTATACATATAACAAGTTAGGGACTGAGAAAGATCTCCCAGGGCCTGATCTTCCGTCCTTCTCCCTAGGATCAACCTTGCTTCCCAAAGAAACTATTCAATAAAATACATTCATGGGTTTTCCATTCCCAGCCCCCACTAAATACACAGAGTCTCAGCACAAAACTAGAGTGCCTGGAGAGAAAAGATTTCTCTCTTCAGCTCTACATCAGATAATCACTTCTATTTCCTCACAATAAGTTTTTTCCATGAAATAAAAATAATTTCAAAGAACACGAACTGGCTATTGAAAGCTATCATTGATGCCTACAGGATGTCATACAACTCCCTTTCAGGAAATTAAAGTAGTAACAAGAGCAGGCAGAGACAGTAAAATGACAATAAAAATGTATTTTAATAAAATTATTCTACAATAAAGCTAAAAGGAATCTAAAAACAAAGGCTGATTATCATCTTCATCGTGCTTGTTGAATGGCTTGAGCACAAAATCATTTCGAGATGAGCACTGAGCTAGTTGCAAACATAAGTCATCTCTCTTTCTCTTCCCTTCCCCCAATGTCATGCCATCATGACCAGTTTAAATAGCCCTAGTACAACTCAAAATATTACCTGTAAGGAAAATAATAATAATAATAAAAAAATATATTCTGAAGAACTTCTTTCCATTGAACATGAAATTAGTTCTTTCTCTGCCAAGAAAAACATTGTTCAAGATATGGCTACATTCTCTTTTTCCACTTTACATTTCATCTTTTTTTAAGGAATAAAACAATCATTTCCTAAGATATCCAGAGAGAAAGACAACTTGATTACAGGGAAAAACTCTTTTTTCATTCCTTTAAGAAGCAAAAGCAAAGATACATTATTAATGACTAAACATACCAAAATAATACTATATGTATTCACAATCCAGTTACTTTTTTCAAACAATGATCATAATCACTTTTTATTTTTATTCATCTTTTATTTTTAGGTGATATTTTCCAGTATTTTGGTAAACACCTTCTAACTATAATTTATGAGCCTTTTGGGCTAACATTCTTGTTTAAATCCAGACTTCTTTTTACAGCAGAAGGACTAGAAATTGTAAATACATAAACATGCTGGTATAACCTGAAGTGAGTTTCTTCACTTTTGCAGTTGTGCGGCTTCATCACCCACATCACTGTAATATCTAAACGACCACTTACATTAAAGTAAAAAGGGATTCATATTTTTTTGATGCTTCTGCCTCAGTTTGTAGAAAAAGAGACAATTTTCTGCAGAAAATAAGAGGTTAAATACATAAACTTGATTTGGCTAATAAGCTAATTTGGATATAGCTTACAGTTTATGTTTGTTTTGTAAAAAAGGCTGTATTACTTCAGTAAAAATCTTCTTCTAAAAGCCTTTTGAAGGCTTTGTACCTGGGAACTGACATCCTCTTTCAACTGGAGGTCATGAAACTTTCTGTTATATTTTTGTAAAGCCTTCTAAATTCACCTGGAAAAAAAAAAAAATATATATATATATATATATATATATATTTCTGGTACATTTTTTGTTCCTTTGGTGAAGGTAAAGCACACTATATCCTCATATCACACTCCATGAAACCTTTTTTTTTTCAACTGAATCTTGATTATATGGTCCACCACATTCAGAGTTTTGTGTTAAAGATGTTATTGAAGAAATTCTGATGCATTAGTGTGAAAATAAGGTTTGGGGGTGGCTATGAATGAGACACAGCTGATATTTTAGGAGTGGACGTAGCCTGGGAAAATAATTTTAAAAAGATTATGAGTTAACAAAGCAGGAAAAAAAATTGACTACCCAAACCACTTTTGTTTCAAGTTTCCCTTTGTCATTTTGCATGAAACTATAAATAAAAGTTTTTATATAAAGCTAGTGAAAAATTCAAGGGGGGGTGTTAGAGCTTTCACACATTACAAAGGCATGGTTACCTTGGTAAAATTTATATTTTCATAATTATTTTGTTTCTGTACTTCAGATTAACCCTCTATAGTACTGATTTGTTGCTAACATTAGATCCTCCTGCAGCAGCTGCTGCTGGTGGGTAACAGCACTGAAAACACATGTTCAGGGGTGCTGAGAGGCAGCTTGAGGGACAGAGGAGAACAAGCACCTTCCAGACCATCATTCTGAAGCAAAATGGGAACACCAGCCCACAGGACAGGATTTACAGATGGTGTGTGATCAGAGACAAAGAGTCTAGTAGAAAGGAAACCAGTGTGAAATCTAGGAGGATTGAAGTTGAATGGAAAGACCGGAGACATGTAAGATGGGCATTGGACAAAAAGGGGCACAGTGGGCACATATAGTTAGAACTGGACTAATGGGAAGGGAGTAACAAAACAGTTAACTGGAGTTCCACAATCAGGACATGGCAGGGACAGACACACAGAGTTGCCTACCAGTATCAGACAGAACATAGTAAACTAAATGAAATGTGCACCACTGAAGAAAGCAAAATTTGGAGAAAGAAAAAGGAAAAAAAATATATATTACCTCAAACCCTTTTTTCTGAAAGCAATTTAAGTATAAAACTTTAGAGTTTATTAGTTTAGATTTGTACATTTATGTATGTGTATATATTTTCACTTTCTAAATTACGTATCCAAAATTTCCATACCTTTTATTGATGTCTACAACATGCTGTGGGTTCGACTCTTAATTCTGTGATAACTCTGCCTGGTGTAGAAAAAAGAGCAATTAATTTTATCAACACACCTTCCTTCCTTAGCCTACTGTATTCTAATGTATGTGTCCAGGGTGGTTGTTTTCTTTGGACCTGGTAGATCAGGATCATACAAGGCCAAAGAGTGAGCAGCTGTAGACTTGAGAAGAGCCTAGCACAGGGATGCAATCTCTTCAGGATCAAAAAGGCTAACTGGATCAGTAGGATGAAGCAATTACAAAGTATTCTCTACAGACCAGGTGGGGTTTGTATGAAAAATGAACAAGGTTACGATTTCTGCCTTTGTCTAGAAAGCTGTATTAGAAATTGAAGTCTTACTGGTCTCTCAGCAGACAGACCATCATCTGGGGAGCTCTGCATCCAATCACACATTCCCATCAGAAGTAAAATAAAATAAGTGAACCAACAAATGCCTTCATAAGTCTCACTACCAATTACAAAGATGATCTATTCCTGTGGCAGAAAGGCCACAAAAGTGTGGATGATAGGGTTCACAAGTAAACAGGTCTGCATTCAGCCCTAGCTTGTATAGGGACAGAAATTTCTCTATGGTGGATGGACTTGGCCCTGAGAAAACCCACACCCATTCAACAGGAGAGATTTTACAGCTGCAGGGGTTTCACAGTGCATCCTTCTGTCAGGTGGTGCCTATTCTCCATGGATAGTCTGCAGCAGTATCTATAACTATTGGCTCAACCATCACAATCAAACAGAAGTATCTGTTTCATTTTAGGACAAAAAATATTTACAGTGAGGATGGTCAAACACTGGAACAAGCTTCGTAGAGTTGGTTAATGACCCATGCCTGTCAGTGTTCAAGAGACATGCCCTCACAGAATCACAGAATGGTTGATGTTGGAAGGGACCTCTGAAGATCATCCAGTCTAACCCCCATGCCAGACAGGATCACCTAGAGCACATTGCCAGGAGGGCATCCAGGTGGGTTTTGAATATTTCCAGAGAAGGAGACTCCACAACCTCTCTGGGTAACCTGTTCTGGTGCTTGGTCACCTTCACGGTAAAGTGTCCCCTCATATTCAGCTGGAACCTCCTGTGCTTCAGTTTGTACCCATTGCCTCTTGTCCTCTCACTGGGCACAACTGAAAAGAGACTGGATCCATCCTCTTGAGACCCTCCCCTCAGATACTTATATGTGTTGTTGAGATCTCCCCTCAGTCTTCTCTTTTCCAGGCTAAACAGGCCCAGTTCTCTCAGCCGGTCCTCATATGACAGGTGCTACAGTCCTCTGATCATTTTTGTAGCCCTGCTCTGGACTCACTCCAGTAG
The DNA here is from genome assembly GCF_013377495.2 of Cygnus atratus. NCBI lineage: Eukaryota > Metazoa > Chordata > Aves > Anseriformes > Anatidae > Cygnus > Cygnus atratus. Next base: position 42,061,279 of record NC_066396.1, read on the forward strand.
CTCCATGCCCCTCTTGTACTGGGGAGCCCAGAACTAGACACAATACTCCAGCTGTGACCTCACCAGGCCTGAGTAGAAGGGGAGGGTCACCTCCCTTGACCTGCTGGCAACACTCTTCTGAATGCACCCCAGGTGGTGTGGTAGTTTGCTCGGCAGTTCACGCAGGCAGGTCAAGCAGGGAGGGCAGAGGATCCCTCCCCACTCTGGAGACCAGCCCACCTACTGGCTACCTCCCAGACAACAAACCTAGCCATGGTCACCACCAGGTGGCAAGTACTCACCAAAGCACTCACCAAGAAGACTGTGGCACCCCAGACAGAGCACCTGCCCAAAGATGCAGTTGTTCAGGTCTCTGGCTGCAGGTAGTGCTTGAACCTGTTGTTACCAATGGATAGTGACAGGAATACCGCCTGCGTGAGATGCGAGCAGGTGGAGGATCTGATCAGCCTGCTGGCAGAGGTCAAGGAGGAGGTGGAGAAATTAAGAACTATCAGGGAGTGTGAGCAGGAGCTAGACTGGTGGAGTCACTCCCTGCCACACCTGAGAGAAAGGCACAGGGGCAACACACCCCAAATAGCGATGAAACCCCTGGCCTGTCTCTGTCAGGCAGAGAGAGGGGACCTGAGAGATGGAGAGGAATGGAAACAGGTCCCTACTCGGCATCACAGGCTGGACCCCTCCATACTCACCTTACCTCCCCAGGTGCCCTTACACAATAGGTTTGATGCCCTGAAACTTGAGGGACAGGGTGGTAAGGATGTGGGGGAAAGAACACACAGGAGGCCGTCTACAGGAAGGAAGTCGACTCCACATTTTAAAACTCCTTCCATCAAGAAAGAAATAATGGTAATAATGGTTGTAGGCGACTCCCTTCTGAGGGGAACAGAGGGCCCCATATGTCGGCCAGACTCTACCCATAGGGAATTCTGCTGCCTACCTGGGGCCCAGGTCAGGGATATTTCCAGGAAACTTCCCGACTTCCTGGCCCCTCTGATTACTACCCCTGAGTGATATTTCAGGCTGGTAGTGATGAAATTACTGAGAGAAGCCTGAAGGCTATCAAAAGAGACTTCGGGGGATTGGGGCAGTTAGTGGATGGAGTGGGTGCACAGGTGGTGTTTTCCTCTACCACCTCAGTGGCAGGGAAGGATACTGAGCAGACCTGGAAGGCCCAGCTGATTAATACATGGCTGAGAGGCTGGTGCTGTGGCAGGAATTTTTTATTTTTTATTTTTTGATCATGGGGAGGTTTACTCAACACCTGGCTTGATGGCTCACAATGGGTCCCACCTGTCTCAAAGGGGGAAACGTATTCTAGCCTGGGAGATGCCAGGGCTCATCAAGAGGGCTTTAAACTAGGTATGAAAAGGGATGGGAGGGAAATGAGGCTTTACAGACATGAGCCTGGGGGAGCAGTCCCAGGCTTGGGGGTGAGGGCAATGGTGCAACTGACGTGCATCTACAACAATGAACACAACATGCGCAACAAACAGGAGGAGCTGGAAGACATTTTGTGGCAGGCAAACTATGACATAGTCGCCATCACTGAAACATGGTGGGACCACTCTCACAACTGGAGTGCTACAATGGATGTCTACAAGCTCGTCAGAAGGGACAGGCAACTAAGGAGGGGCGGTGGTGTGGCTTTCTATATTAGAAGTGTTTTGATGTTGTTGAGCTCAGGTTTGTGAATGATAAGGTAGAGTCCTTGTGGATAAGGATCAAGGGGTAGGCCAACAAGGTGGTTGTCCTGGTGGGGGTCTGTTACAGACTGCCAAACCAGAATGAAGAGATGGATGAGGCATTCCATAAGCAACTGGCAGAAGCAGCTTGATTGTTAGCTCTTGTTCTCATGGGGGACTTTAAGTTCCTGAACATACGCTGGAAATACAATACGGTCCTGAGGAAGCAGTCCAGGAGGTTCCTGGAGTGCATGGAAGACAGCTTCCTGACTCAGCTGGTTAGTGAGCCTACCAGAGGAGGTGCCCTGCTAGACCTGTTGTTCATAAGCTGTGAAGGACTGGTGGGAGATGTGGTGGTAGGGCGCTGTCTTGGGCAGAGTGACCATGACATGGTAGAGTTCTCTATCCTTGGTGAAGTCAGGAGGGGCATCAGTAAAACTGCTACCTTGGAGTTCCGGAGGGCAGACTTTGAATTGTTCATTATGCTGATAGGAAGGGTCCTTTGGGAGCCAGTCCTGAAGACCAGAGGGATCCAGGAAGGCTGGACACTCCTCAGGAAGGAAGTCTTAAAGTTGTAGGAGCAGGGTGTCCCTGTGTGCCATAAAATAAGCCGGCAGGGAAGAAGACCAGCATGGCTGAAGAAGGAACTTTTGCTGAGCACCCAGGAGAAAAAGAGAGTTTATATCCGGTGGAAGAAGGGGCAGGCAACTCAGGGAGAGTACAAGGACATATACAGGTACATGACTACTGAGGATAAGGAAAAGGCTGAGGTTCTTAATGCCTTCTTTACGTCTGTCTGTAATAGTCAGACCACCGTATCTCAGGGTACTCAGCCTCCTGACCTAGAAGTCTGGGACAGGGAGCAGAAGAAACCCCACACGGTTCCAGTGGAAACAGAGACCTGCTGCTCCACCTGGACTGTCACAAGTCCATGGGGCCAGATAGGATCCACCTGAGGGTGCTGAGGGAGTTGGTGGATGTGATTGCTGGGCCACTTTCCATCATCTATCAGCAATCATGGTCATCCAGAGAGGTCCCAGATGACTGGAGACTTGCTAATTTGATGTTCATTCATAAGAATGGTCATAAGAAAGACCCAGGGAACTACAGGCCTGTCAGACTGACCTTGGTGCCAGGAAAGGTGATGGAACAGGTCATCTTGAATGCAATCACGCAATGGACAACTGGGGGATCAGGCCTAGTCAGCATGGGTTCATGAAAGGCAAGTCCTGCCTGACCAACCTCATCTCCTTTAGTCGCCTCCTTCCATGATGGGGTGACCCACTTGGTGGATGACGGAAAGCCTCTTGATGTAGTCTACCTAGACTTCAGCAAGGCCTTTGACACGGTCTCCCATTGTATTCTCCTGGAGAAGCTGGTACAGTCTCTGCTGGGTTAAAGTCTTGGTCTTGGACATGTACAGTCTTTGCTGGGTTAAAAACTGGCTGGACAGCCAGGCCCAGAGAGTGGGGGTGAATGGAGTGAAATCCAGCTGTTGACCAGTCACCAGTGGTGTTCCCCAGGGATTGGTGTTAGGGCCCATCCTCTTTAATATCTGTATTGATGATTTGGATAAGAGAATCAAGTGCACCCTCAGTAAGTTTGCAGACGACACCAATTTGGGAGAAGTGTTGATCTGCCGGAGGGTAGGAAGGCCATACAGAGGGACCTGGACAGGATGGGCCAATGAGATGAGGTTCAACATGGCTAAGCATCTGGTCCTGCACTTTGGCCACAACAACCCCATGCAATGCTACAGGTTTGAGGCAGAGTGGCTCGAAAGCAGTGCAGAGGAAAAGGATCTGGGGGTGCTGATGGATGCTTGCCTGAACATGAGCCAGAAGTGTGCCCAAGCATCCAAGAAGGCCAACGGCATCCTGGCTTGTATCAGGAATAGTGTAGCCAGCAGGACAAGGGAGGTGATTGTCCCCTTGTATTCTACTCTCGTGAGGCCACACCTTGAGTACTGTGTTCAACTGGGCCCCTCAGTACAAGAAAGACATCAAGGCTCTGGAGCATGTCCAGAGAAGGGCTACAAAGCTGGCGAAGGATCCGGAACACAAGTCTTATGAGGAGAGGCTGAGGGAACTGGGGTTGTTTAGTCTGGAGAAGAGAAGGCTCAGGGGAGACCTTATTGCTCTCTACAACTAGCTGAAAGGAAGTTGTGGGGAGTGAGGGGTCAGCCTCTTCTCACAGATAACTAGTGATAGGACTGGAAGGAATGGCCTCAAGTTGCACCAGGGGAAGTTCAGGTTGGAAATTAGGAGAAATTTCTTCTTAGAAAGAGTAGTCAGGCATTGGAAAGAGTCGCCCAAGGAAGTGGTGAAGTTGTCATCCCTGGGGGTGTTTAAGGAAAGGTTGGACATGGTGCTTTGGACATGGTTTTGTGGGTGACATTGGTAGTAGAGTGATGGATGGACCAGATGATCTTGGAGGTCTTTTCCAACCTTAATGATTCTATGATACTGTTGGCCTCCTTGGCCACAAGGGCAAATTGCTGACCCATGTTCAGCCTGCTGTCCACCAGGAACCCCAGGTTCCTCTCTGCATATCTGCTCCCCCGCAGGTCAGCCCCCATCCTATACTGGTGCTTGTAAGTTATTCCTCCCTAGGTGCAGGACCCTGAACTTGCTGTTGTTGAACTTCATGAGGTTCCTCTTGGCAAAACTCTCTGCCTGTCAAGGTCCCTCTGAACGTCGGCACAGCCCTCTGGGGCATCAGCCACTCCTCTGAGCTTTGTATCATGAGCAAACTTGCTGGGGGTGCACTCTGTTCCATCACCCAGCTCACTGATGAGTAAGTTGATCAAGACTGGACCCAGTACTGACCCCTGGGGGACACCACTAACTACTGGCCTCCAACTAGATTTTGAATCACTGAACAAAACACTCTTGAGCTTGGCCATCCAACCAATTATCAATCCGCTTCACTGTCCGCTCAATGAGCCTGCACTTCCTGAGATTGTCTATAAGGATGTTATGGGAGACAGTGTCAAAAGCCTTGATGAAGTCAGGGTAAACCGCATCCACTGTCATCTACACCTCATCTACCCAGCTAGCCATCCTATCATAGAAGGCTATCAGATTGGTTAAGCATTATTTCCTCTTGGTGAGTCCATGTGTACTACTCCTGATCACTTTCTTATCCTCTACATGGTTGGAGACGACCTCCAGGATGAGCTGCTCCATCACCTTTCCAGGGATGGAGGTAAAATTGACTGGCCTGTAGTTACTTTTGTTTAGCCCTGAAGTGGCCAGGCAGTTAGACTAGATGTTCTTTGAAGGTCCCTTCCAACAGTACTATTCTATCTAAACCCAGAAGTACCCTCTGCAAAGAGACTGAGGGCAGCAAGAGAAAAGTGAGTGTCCTAATGCCTCTCATATTAATGACCTTTGGTTGCCAGACTAGGAAGGAAAGGTTTCCTTTTCAAGAAACAGAAGAGTTTCTTCTCAGTTTTGATGTTATGTTTAGTCATAAAAAATAATATCCTAAAAGAGATTTTATGTGAACAGTTTGTTGTGGTGGTTTTAGCCAGCTGGGCAGCTGATCTCCACCACAACTGCTCTCTCACTCCCCTTCCTCAAAGGGAAAGGGGGAGAAAATATGATGAAAAGGGCTCAAGGGTTGAGATAAGGACAGAGAAATCATTCAATAATTGCTGTCATGGGCAAAACAGACTCAGCATCGGGAGAAAAATATAATGTACTGCCTATCACTAGCAGACTAGAAAAGTGAGAAACTAAAAACATCCAAAAACACCTTCCACCCATCCACCCTCTTCTATGTCCTCCCCCCAAGAGGCACAGGGGAATGGGGAATGGGGGCTGCGGTCAGTCCCTAATGCTTCGTCTCCACTGCTCCTGGTCAGTCCCCAATGCTTCGTTTCCATTGCTCCTTCATGGTTACCCTCTGCCCCTGCTCCACGTGGGGTCCGTCCTACGGGATGCCGTCCTTCCCGAACTGATCTTGCATGTGCTTCCCACAGACAACAGGTCTTCAAAAATTGCTCCAGCATGGGTTTGTACCATGGGGTCCATCTGTCAGGAGCAAAATGCTCCAATATGGGTCCCCCACAGGCTCCCCCGAGATCCCCTGCTCCTGCATGGGCTCCTCTCCATGGGCTGCAGCTCTGGCCCGGGGCTTGCTCCTGCAGGGACTCTCCATGGGCCTCAGCCTCCTCCAGGCCACAGCCACCTGCTCCACCAGGGGGCTCCTCCATGGGCTTCAGTGTGGAGATCTGCTCCATGTGGGACCCGTGGGCTGCAGGTGGACAGCCTGCTCCGCCAGGGGCCTCTCCACAGGCCTCAGGGGAACTGCTGCTCCGTGCCTGGAGCACCTCATGCCCTCCTGCTGCACTGACCTTGGAGTCTGTGGGGCTGGTTCTCACTCCTCACTCTCCCAGCTGCTGTTGTGCAGTAGGGTTTCCCTCCCCCCCCCCCCTTTCTTAAATCTGCTCTCACAGATGCGCAAACAACATCACTTATTGGCTCAGGTCTGGTCAGCAGCTGAAACTGGCCCTTATCTAACATGGGGCAGCTTCTGGACTTCTCTCATAGAGGCCACCCCTTCAGCCTCCTGCTATCAAAACCTTGCCACAAAAACCAATACATTTGTAAAAACATTAATTCTCATTGCTAACTGTGAAAACTTCTTAAACTAACCAGAATCTGAACTACTGTTTGAGAAAAGAATAGACTGCATTTGTAACCAATTGCTGAAATGTACTTGATATCATCTCTCTGGCAATAACTTTTTTTTTTCCTTCTTCTAATGGAAATGGTAGTACTAAAGAAATAATGTACCAGACATGTACCAGCATCAGAAAACAGACAATTCACTTATCATTGGCCATCATGAAAGATGACAAACAATTAGTATATTCACCAGGTCCTAAGCTATGAATTTTAAAATCTCATGCCTAAATAAATATCCTAGTTTCTGTCATTGCTTTATGCCCAACAACTTCAACTGGGCTATGCAGGAACATCTTGGAGCTTTTCTAAACTTGACCATATGTTTTTGAACCTAAGTATCTTTGTAAGTGTCTATTTTAAGGCTTCTGCTTTCCTTTAGGTTTGCGGTAGTGGTGGTCTTTGACACTGCTGTTGCTGGTAGGTATATATGTTGCTTTATTTGTTGCAATTTGCAGACCACAATCTTGCAGAATTAAAGCATGTCTCTATTGCAAAGTAGCTTATAGATAGAAACTTTTATTATTATGTAAAACTTGACCTTGTATATGCACAAGACTAGTACCGGTACCAAAAGTCTCATGCAATGAAGCATGAAGAGCAATGTCATTGCTGCTCATGTTTTGAAGAAATACCTATAAGAGATATTTGTGGTATTACGTCAAGAGTACTGTTTTACAACCACTGTACAAATATATTGAAAGCACAACAGTACCTTGTATTTTAGAAGCTAACACCATGATGTGTGGGGCATCTACAGCCACCTTTGAGGGGATGAATTGTTTACCAGAGCGTGCACACAGATGTTCTAACTGAGCATGTTTTAAATACAGAGAAGTATAAAGAAAAATATTTTAGAGTGAGATTAAAAATTTAGCTCAAGCTAAGTTTTTAATAAACTTAAAAAAAGGATTTTATACATGGTATCACATTTCCTTGTTCAGCTGTATAGATTTAGATGTAAACAGTTTGAAAGAAATAATAATCTCACTCCAAAATATGCAAGACACTAGTATGGTAAATATAGACTCAAGAGAAATAGAGAAAATTAACAGTAACTGTCACCATGTTGTCTTAGATGTAAAAAAATTTTATTTTACTATCAAGCATGGATTTATAAAATAATAATAATAATAATAATAATAATAATAATAATAATAATAATAATAATAATAATTAATAATAATAATAATAATAATAATAATAATAATTTAACTCATGGAAAATGTATGGTTTGCCAGAAGTACACAAGAGATTTTAATCTCCCAAGATTTTCTTTGCCCCTTGTTTGTAATTTTTTTTCTTGATTTATACTGACAGTTGTTTACAGTTCCTCTCCTTTTCCCATCTTTCTATTGTTTACTTGAACAGCAGTAGTACATCTTAGCTGTTTAAATGAGCTGTATTATAATCAAAGAAGGATTTTCCTGCCTCTGACAGTTATTTATCCTGTTTTCTCTATACTACTGAATTATTCTTGTCAGGAATAATTTTTATCTCTAATTCACTTTTTTAGGAGCAACTGTCTTAGAAATGGTGCGACACAGACCTTGATTTATTGTTTCCCCTCCATATAAACAATCAGAAAATGCCTACTGGAACACTGTAACGTCTTATGTAGCTAAGAGGGACTATTTGCCACCAAAGATTCTTGATTGTAGGCTAAAGAAAAATCAAATAAAATCTCAATAAGTAAGCAAGCTTAGATTCAAGTAAGATGTGGAATATCAATATTCACTTGATATATTTTAAGGTATTTTCAATTAATGATCCATAGATTTCCAAAGTATAACTAGATAAGACTAGATGGAAAAATGGGACTAGGAAGGTACTTTTTTGGTACACAGTGACATCAGGAAATTACAGCAAGCAATACACAAGAAATCAAACATTTCTCTCTGGTAAGTAACTATTAGCTGTGCACACCCCAAAATCAAATGCAACTTGAAAATTCCTGGATGTTATTAGCATGGCCACATACCCTTGGTGTGTTATGGCCTCGCATTCACTAACCACCCAAATCCCTATACACAAATGTATGCTGCCCAAATGTCTAACAGCACTTTGGAACAAAAACAAATTCATATCAGTATTTTTTTATTAGATCCTTGCCTGAGGATATGCTGTGCAATATTCATAAAACAGAAGGAAACATACATGGATTCAACACCACAAAGATAGAAGGAAGAAGAAGAGCATGCTGTTATTGTTTTAAGACAGATATATTGAAGGGACTATTATTTTATTAGTAGTGTTCTAACTGTCATGATTCTGGTGTTATTTGAACAAACTATGCCTTCTATTATTCTCTGTAGTGATACAAAGCTCTGCAGGAGATATGATGCTTTGAACAGTTCCTATTTTAGATTACATCTAGAAATTACATGTTTAAAGCTGAATTTACATGTTGAATGCAAATCTTTGTGACTGAACCAGTATATCAAACTGGTACAGCTGTACACAATTAGAGCAAAATGTGGCTGCTGTTCCAAACAGCCTTTCCTTAGCACCAGTATAAATTGTTGTTGGTTTGTTTGCTAATTCATCATTTATCCCCAACATGTAGGACTATTTGTGAATTAGGAGCTGTTAGTTCAAAAGGATTTCATAAGCCTTGAAAAAAAAAAAAAAAAAAAAAAAAAAGGAAAGGAAAAGAAAAGAAAAAAACACACCTTATACCCTATGGTAGCTCTTTGGAACAGAAGCTACAATTTGGATCTAGATTTCTCTCTTGTCAGGGGGTCTAGTACATTGACATAAGCAGTTTGCTTGTGGTTGTTCTTGTTGCTGTTTTTTTCATTTGATTGTTTGTTTTAATTTTAATCACAGTTTAGTCACATTCAGAATTTCCATGTACTCCCTGCCACATACACACACATGCACACACATAAAGGAACCTGCTTTTGTCAGTGATGTCTTTCCATTTTCTAGTCTCAGAAGATGAGATTTGCTAAGGATTCCCATTCAAGCTGAGCAGGAGAGCACAATGCAGACAGAATACAAATTCACACTAGGGAAGTGGAACAGGGTTAGTGAAGTGTGCAGTTGGTGAGATTGATGTTGATACCCTTCACTGCCAAGTGAAATGCCAATAATGCTTGTATAGCATTTTGTGAGGGCAATGGGAGTATTGATTCCTGAGCAATAATAAAGAATGAAGCTGTTCTCTCAGGTAGAAAAATATTGGCAACTGTTACAAAGAATTGACTCATAGAGGCCTGAGTGTTAGCCTATCTTAATACAAATAATTCAGCTTTCAGAAGGATTTCAAGAGCAGCCAGGCATGGTCCTCAGGCACATTCTCTACTATTAATTTATCTGCAGCTTTCAAAAGCTTCTGTATCTATCAGCCAACTGGTCTGGTGCAGGGTTCAGGGACAAAATGGATTTCTGAAGGCTTGTTGGGAGGCAATATGAAAAGCCAGTGAGGCCATGAAATTTTAGCATGTATATATATAGGATACATTCCTTTCTTTTCCTGTTTATGAGAAAAAAAAATAGAACATATGGTTTCCATGCACTTCATAAATACATTTAACATGCACTTGATTGGCAACTGAGATTTCTAGTCTTACATTTTATTGTTTAAAATAGTTTTATTCACTGAAAGAAATGTGAAGATCCCAGAACATTAAGTTATCAGCTGTTTTCTGTGGTGTTGAAAAGCAAACACTTTAAAATGACTGACCACTCTTAAAATTGAGAGCCGTGTCTATTCACTCTGTTGACTAACAGGATTCCATTCCATCCATCACTGGCCATCAAAAGCATGACTGAAATAGAAACATTGGGAGTACATATCAACACTTATAACTAAAGCGGTGATGAAACCCACACATTGGCCTAGAATTAGCTGTATTTTTTAGTGACCACCTCACCTATGCTCAGTGTAATAATCCACATTTGACCGAACTGCTGATGATATGGCAAAGCACTAGATTTATTTCAGCAGTTATTAGATATTAAAAATCTATCATTTGTATCTGTTCTTTTTTCATCAGCAATAGATTTACCAAACTAAGGTTAGAGCTGTGGTGACTTTTATTGAAGAATGACTGGCAAATACTGGGCAGATAAAATCATAAATAATTCCCAAAGATGTTGAATGTAAAGAATTCTAACTACTGAACTCACCAATTCCAACCACTCAATGTTTAAACTCCATGTCTGTTGGAAAATAGACAGCTGAGACCAGTATTAGGTAACATATTGTTCTGCAGAAGTCCCTGCTGAAATGAAAAACAGCATCTAGAACGTTTTCATCTTTCCTGGTCATGCTTTTCCTAATTCAAATACCTAATGAATTTCCTAATTTCACTTGCTTAGAAATGTTTACATGGACTTCACCTCTGGCTTAAAAACCCATGTGGAGAACTCTGGAACTCCAGCCAAATGGATAATAAGAGAAGATTAGGCATTTCAGAGATAGAGGTGGCCAGTGGCCAGCCTGTGTAAAAAGAAAATCATAGAATCATAGAATCAAAGAATGTCTTAGGTAGGAAGGGACCTTAAAGATCATTTAGTTCCAAACTCCCTGACATGGGCAGGGACAACTGCCAGTAGATCAGGTTGCTCAAAGCCCCATCCAACCTGGCCTCGAACTCTTCCACGGATGGGGCATCCACAACTTCTCTGGGCAACCTGCTCCAGTGCCTCACCACCCTCATAGTAAAGAACATCTTCATCTAATCTAAGCCTAAATCTAATCTAAATCTTCATCTAATCTAAATCTAAATCTATATCTAATCTAAATCTCCCCTGTTTTAGCTTAAAGCCATTCCCCCTTTTCCTATCACTCCACTCCCTGACAAAGTGTCCCTCCTCAGATTTCCTGTAGGCCCCCTTTAGGTACTGGAAGGCTGCTATAAGGTCTCCCCGGAGCCTTCTGTCCTCTAGGTTGCACAATCCCATCTGCCTTACTGTTTCTTCATAGGAGAGGTGCTTCAGATCTCTGATCATCCTTGTGGCTCTCCACTGGAATCTCTCTAATACATCCATGTCATTCTTAAGTTGGGGCCCTAGAACTGAACACAGCACTCCATGTGGGATCTCACAACAGCAGAGTAGAGGGGGAGAATCACCTCCCTTGATCTGCTGTCCATGCTTCTTTTGATGCAGCCCAGGACACTGTTGGCCTTCTGGGATGCAAGAACACCTTGCTGGCTCATGTTGAGCTGCTCAGCAACTGACACCCCCAAGTCTTCTCCTCAGAGCTGCTCTCAGTCCAGTCTTTGCCCAACCTACATTCGTGCGTAGGATTACCTTGACCTGGGTGTAGGACCTTGCACTTGGCCTTGTTGAACTTCATGATTTTCACACATACACCCCCTGTCAAGCCTGCCTAGGACCCTTTGGATGGCATCCGTTCCTTCCAACATGTTGAACATGGGATCAACACATGGGATCTGCAATATCACTGGTGGAGAACAGAAGGAAAAAAATGACCAATAACTGTGCCTACGGTACAACTATGAAGAATACCTTTGGCTAATGACATAATTAAAACCTAATATTTTGGATTGTTTATAATTAGACAATTTTTTAAAGGGCATAAGGAGGAATTGAATCAGAGCCATATGAAAGAAAGATCATTTATGAAAATTGATACAAAGAAACAATTTTAAATTTACTTCAGCAGATCCTTTTCTGTGCTTCTGTAAACATCCACCAAGTATGTTCATACATCAGTTACTTTTGAACACTGAAACCTTACAAGTCCACAGCAATACACAATCTTTATTTTCCTCAGTTACTTTATACACAAAGTGCACTAGAATGAGAAATCCTTCTTCCAAATCTACAGTTCTTAGTTTCTTTTAGCATCAAATTACTTCTGCCATCACATTGCCTATCAGAGTCATCTCTTATCTTGCCTATCCTATATTAATTAATTATCATCTGAACTTTTTCTTATATGTCTATTCTCCATTTCTCATGCTAGATATACTAAGAGATTATACTATTAGATATACTAATCCTAGAAAAGGAAAGGCTTCCACAGATTTGAAAAAAGCAGCAAGCTGAGCAAGCTGTGTGTGCTTTGAGAAGTGCCTTGTTGTTGATCGTTTTCTTAAAAAAAGAAAAAAAAAAAAAAAAAGTATTCCAGAGCCTTTGATTCAAGCTCCCAGACTGTGATGCTACAAGAGACGTAAAAAAAGTACAAGGGTAAAATGAAGATTAATATCAAGATCTATTGGGGTGTTAAGTGCAGAGACTACTGCAGGAACTGTCTAGTAAAAATCCACAGTGACAGAGCTGGGGAAGACACATCACTGAATTCATATAAACGTACTGAGCTCAGCTCTTTGACTCCTGCAAGTAATTCCTGTTGGTTAGGACCGTGGAAACACCAAACATCAAAAGTGTCTCAGCTTTGCTACTGGGTCTCATGTCTTAACCTAGATACCATGTTTTTGTTCCTTTACTTGCCAAGGCCAGAATCTAGTTACTCAAGCATGACTCGGAGGGGATTTCAGTGCATTCACCAACACTATTTTTCCCCCCTTTTACCCACATTTTTCAAACATTCTGTCTAGTCAGCTTAGAAAAAAAAAGCTGTAGGAGGGAGGAAAAATTGTTCCCTGTTGTTTATATATACATACATATATATGTGTGCAGTATTTCAAGTCATATGTCTAGTGATGCATTATGGTGAGGACAACTTTCCTTCCTCAATTTGTTGAACAAAACAATTGGTGATGGGCTGAAGGTATTCTAAATCCAGCTATAAATTCATTTATAAAATGAATTTAGTTATCTTGAAAGCTATTACACTGAATGCCCTAGATACTGAACTCATTGACTTATTCACAGAATTGCTGCAGTGATATATGAAATTGTGCAGGCTTTCAGCACACCATCCCACTAGTGTGCTCCAATCCTGACCTGCTAGAATGACCTATGGGGGAAGAGATTAGTTCAGCCTTTAAGCTCATTTGGGAAAGCACTCCTTCTCTCACTTTAATCAATTGTAAAGCCTCCACAGAATTCAGGTCTTTGTCCTCTAGGAGTGAAGCTGCAACCACTAAACAACCACAGACACTAACGATCAGGAGTAAGTTTTTAAATCGCTGAATGCACATGCAGAAAAAGATGTAATCATACTCCTAGGCACGCAGCTCAGGTCTTTGTGTAAGTGTCCAGGTAGCAAAGGATTACTATCTGTATCAGTTTTCTAGATCTTCTATGTCCTTTGTTTAAATCTTGAGTTCATGATACAATTAATTTGTATCCTCTTTGAATAATGAGTTGCTTCCTCTCTCTTAGCAGCCAAAAGAATAGGAGGGACTCTGGAACCATCCTTAGAGAAGCCTAAGTAGATGGCATCAGTTGGTCTTCCTGTGTCAACTGATGCAGTCACTCCATCATAGAAGACCACCGGATTGGTCAGGCATGAATTGCCCTTGGTGAATCCATGCTGGCTGTCCCAGATCACTTCTTTGCTCTGTATGTGCCTTAACATTCCCTCCAGGAGGATTTGTTCCATGATCTTCCCAGGCACAGAGGTGAAGCTTACTGGAGTCCAGTCCTGGAATCCAGCTCACTGGATTTTCCTTGCTACTTTTTTTTAAAAATGGGAGTGATGTTTCCCTTTTCCCAGTCACCAGGGACTTCACCTGACTGCCATTTTTTCAAATATGATGGAGAGTGTCTTGGTGACCCCAGGATGCATGTCATCAGAGCCCATGGTTTAGTAGTTTTTAAGTTGCATCACAAGGTCTCGAAATTACTCTTCACTTACAGTGGGAGGGACTCTACTCTCCCAGCCCCTACCTACAGGTTTGGAGACACAAGGGAAGTGGGAAGTCTGATCACTAGTGAAGACCAAGGCAAAGAATTTTTTAAGTACCTCTGCCTTCTCCACATCTGTCGTCAGCTCTCCGTCTTCATTTATCACAGGTGATACACTCTCCTTAGTCTTTCTTTTACAGCCAATATACCTGTAGAACCCATTGTTATTCTTTGCATCCCTCACCAACTTTAGTTCTGTCAGTGCCTCGGCTTTCCTGATCCCATCCCTGCACACCCGGACAGCATTTCTGTACTCTTCCCAGGGCATATGGCCCAGTTTCCACTGTCTGTGCATTATCTCCTTGTGCCTAAGTTTGACCAACAGGTCCCTTGTTCAGCCATGTTGGTTTCCTACCTCCCCTGCTTGACTTATTACGTATATGAATGGAGAGCTGTTGTGCTCCAAGGAAAATATCCTTAAAGAGTTGCCAACTCTGATCAGATCTGTCCCTAGGGACCATATCCCATGGGATCTCATCCAGTAATTCTTTGAGCCGCTGGAAGCTGGTTCTTCTAAATTTCATGGTCCTGACTTTGCTCTTTGCCAGGCCAATATCCCTCAAGATCACAAACTCAACCAGTGCATGGTCACTGCAACCCAGGCTTCCTCAAATCTTAACCTCCTTAATGAGCTCTTTTGCATTGGTGAGGATCAGGTCCAGCAACGTTTTTCCTCTGGTTGGTTTGTCTAATACCTGGATGAGGAAGTTGTCCCCAATGGACTCCAGGAGTCTCCTGAATTCCTTACTGCCTGCCATGTGGATTTCCCAGCAGACATCCGTGTGGTTGAAATCCCCCAGCAGAATGAGAGCCTGTGCTTCTTGTAGTTGGAGCAAGAAGGTCTCATCCACAGGCTCCCCTTGGTTGGGCGGCCAGTAGTAGACCCCAACTACAAGATGTCCTTTGTTGGTCCAGTCCTTAATTTTTACCCACAGGCTCTCAACCTGCTCTTGGTTGTTTCTTAGAGCGAACTCTTCACAATCTATCAATTTTTAACATAGAGGGCAACTCCCCCACCCTTACTTCCCTGCCTGTCTCTCCTGTAAAGCTTGTAGCCCTCTAGTTCAATGTTACAGCTGTGTGATTTGTCCCACCACATTTCCACAACAGCAATTAGATCATAGTTTTCTAATTGCACCATGGCTTCCAACTTATTTCCCATGCTGCATGCATTGGTGTAGAGGCACTTCGGCTGGGCTATTGGCAACGTCACCTTTCTAGAGGAGTCCTTCATAATTCCTATGCGATGATTCACAGTTGTTTCCCTGCTGTTTTTTAAAGTATTGGCATTCAGAGGTTCTTTTGATTCACTTACAGGTATATCCCCATTCCCCACTGGATCTAGTTTAAAGCCCTGCTAATGATTATGGCCAACTTGCTGCCTAAAACACTCTTGCCTTGCTTGTTCAGGTGCACCCCGCCCTGTGTCAGCATGCCTGGTCTCTCAAAAGCATGCCCAAGATCACAGAACCCTAAACCCCGGCCATGGCACCATCTATGCATCCATTCATTCACCTGATCCTTACGCTGGCTCCTCCTTGGGTCTCAGTCTCCAACTGGGAGGATTAAGGAGAACACTATTTGTGCTCCTGATCCCTTCAGCATCTTTCCAAGGGACATAAAGTGCCTTTTGATGTTTCTGAGTCTCTTTGTTGTGGCCTCAGTTGTCCCTACATGAAACAGCAGGAACATGTGATTGTCCTTAGGTTTGATCAAGGTCGGTAGCCTCTTTGTGACATCACGAATATAGTCCCCAGGCAGGCAGCAAACCTCTCTCAAGAGATTGTCTGGGCAGCAAATGGGCACCTCAGTGCCTCTCAGAGAGGAATATACAATCACCAACACCCTCCGTGGCTTTTTTTGTGGAACTCATTCTTAAAGAAGTGGTTTGCTGGTTTACCCTTTTGCAGTTGTCCTTTCCTGGGTCTTGACCATTACTGTTGTTGTTGGCACACTCTCCTTTTTTGAGCCCCAGAGCATCATATCTGTTGTGTAGGGGCACTTCAGGAGAGATTTCTAACTCTGCTCTGAGCAGAGATGAGGGTCTAGACTCCCTTGTCTTGTGAGTCCATCAGTTCTGCCGGTTTCAGGTTCGAAGCCATTTTACCAGCTGTTTCCAAGGAGTTTAAGACAGAGCTGTTGCTCAGCCTGTGCCAGCACATGATACCATACATTGATCTCTTGCTTGGATTCCTGGATACATCACAGCCTGACGAGCTCTTCTCACAACCTGGTATTTGCTCAGAGAGTGCATCTATCTGACCACACTTGCACCCATGACACCCAATTCTGCCTTCAAGCCCTAGGGGGACCTCCAGATATTGGAATTGCCTGCAGTCGATGGTCTGAACAGCTCTTTCAGTCCTTGGGAGTTCTGTCTACTGGGGGGTCGTGGCCCCTCCATCTGGGTTTTGATCACAGCCCAGCAGGTGCAGCAGGTGGATACCATTTTTGTCTCACTGAAAAGCCACCTCATGGTGCTTCCAGAATAGACGTTAGAGATTGGTCTGCCTCCTGCCCTTCCTGCCTGCATGCACTGCTGCACAAACTGCCACACCATGCCTGACTGATGCGCCATGCCCTGTTTGCCCATTCTGGTCGCTCTTGCTCCCCAGGGGCTGCCTTTTTATGACAGAGTGGGGATGCTCCTGGCTCCACCGAAGCCTCATGAGCCACCCTCACAAGGGCTGCCAAGACCTGGTGGCTTCCTCGACTGCCTTGAGTGGCCTCAATGCAGGAAACTGCATACCACAATCCCTCACTCCACTATAGAATGTGCCTGCCCCGGAGCCGATTGCCACATAATATATTCCACATAAGACCCACAGGTGAATTTTCAGCTTCCCCAAGACCTGTGGAGTTTTCATTGCAAGCACTAGCCTTCACGTCTCAAGTTATTAAGCATGGTTGTAGAGGAAGTCTGGAGGTGGAAATCTTGTCAATCACTGACAACAGGTCTTGCTCAACTGATAATAAAACTACTACTGCTCTCTGAGGAAGATTTCTGAAAGCATTTTGGAAAGGCAGCAAGGTGACCTTTCTTTCCAATAGCCAAAGACCCATGTGTCTGACAGCTTTGATGTATGGCTTGCTAGGATTTTGGATTTTTTGTATTTGTCACCTTCTACCTGACACTCAAGATGTCCTGAAATACTTGAAAATATAAGAGGATGAACTGACATTGTCTTATACCTCTGCATTACTTTACTCTGTGCCCTTTCACTCCTAATTTAATTATTCAGACAGACATTATTTGTCTGTTTCTCTTCCTTCTCTTATCCCAGATTTAAATTACTCTTCTCCTCTCATAGAAATTTATCACTGACTCTTTCCTTCTGTTGAACATAGAGTACCATAGCCTAGTCTTGAACCTCTGTGTGCACTCTGCCACTCAGCTCAGCATCAGGCCCCTAGTGAACAATGGATTCATTATTATTGTAATTAAGAAAGACAATTAAGGAAGTTCCTGCTACTAGCAAAAAACATAAGCCTCACTAGCCTAACTTCAGCTCAAAGTCAGATTTTTAGTCCTTACTGCTGATCTCACCTCTTCGTAAAGCTTTCACTGGTGTGCTCTCAGACTTTTAAAGACAAACTCATAAGCATTAATTAAAGATTCAGGCACACAGAAAGCATGAAGGAATCCAAAATTGTGCTGAATATAATAGACCTGCAGAAGACAAATAGGAACCATTTGGCTACTTTTCTGTAAACATGATAAGATTTAAGTCCATGTGTCAACCAGGTGGGGATACTTAAAATTCAGGTCCATAAAAAACACATTAGATTTGAGATGAGGTTTGCAGATCTGAAATTTTGCCAAACTGCTAAAATCTGAAACAGGAAGACAGAGGAACATGCAGAACTTGACTGTACACCCACAGAAACCAGTGGGAGTCTTTCTGCACATTTCAGTCAGCATCAGATCAAGACATCTAGCAAGTTTGAAAACTTTAGTATGAGTTTTTCCAGTTTCACAAGTTAGGTAATACACCCAAGTGCACAAACACACCTCAATGTGATCTAGGAGGAAGTGGAAAATACTGACTTCTCACATAACGTACATTTCTGTCATTGGAATTCATGTATTTAAAAAAAAAAAAAAAAAACAAAAACAAAAAAAAAGTAGCTAGATGTATAAAAACTTTCTCTGTATTTCTGAAGTGCAAAAGTGAAATAATTCTAAACACTAACTTTTATCATCTTATTCACATCACTCAAAACAAACAAACAAACAAATAAAAGCCTTTAAGGATCTCAAGTAAACATGTTTACCTTTAAAATATGCATTATAACCAAATATCAGAGACAGCCTTGTGAAGTGTAAAGTACATCAACAGTGTATAAATGCGATGTGTAGAGGACTTCATAAACATATAAAAAGATGACCCTGATTCAAAAATGTTACAGTCTAATTAGACTGTGTATACATAAGTGAGTGGGAGGAAAAAGAGTGAATTGATGAAAGAATTGAAAAGAAAGGGTAAAAGTTAAGCACACATCTTGTTAGCCTCATGACTCATAAGTGTCTGTGCATATAGACATGCATCTATTCACTAGATGAGTAGGCCAACATTTTCTTCGTCCTCTTTTCTCAAGTTGCATGCCTTCACGAGTCATTCAAAAAGAAGAGTATGAAGGGTTGTCAGACTGCTTAAGGAAGTGGGTTGAAGACAAACGGGGCCATATGGAAGAAGCTGTGAGACCACACTGGGAGAAGCATATTGAGAAAACCTTGCAAGTCCTGCTTTTGGTTTGAACAAAGGAAGATAAAAAAGTAAAAAAGTAAACAGGTAGGCAGAGTTGAATTATATAAGACCTTGAAATGAAATCAAGGTGTTTCAAGAATCAAGGTGTCAATCAAGATAGCAAATGAGAGGTCATTAAGTGTTGTATCTGGGAAGATAAGGGCTGCTACCTGGCAGCCCTTCCAAATCTGAGTAACAGATCCTCACAACTCCACAAGTAGCTTCTTTCCTTAGCTGTATCTATACCACCAATAACTAAAATATGAGTGTGAAGTGACAACTTGAAAATTCCATGCGCTATATTCATGCTTGTACTTTCTCTGTAATGCAAGGTTAGGAAAAGTTACTGTATTATGGATGTGAAGAACAAGGCTTTCAAACACAAATGTGGCATGGTATTTAGTTTATGCAGCAAGGGAGAAATACAGCAAGCAGCACTAGTGCAGTAGAGAAATAAATTAATAATTAATAGCTAATAAATGTGATAACAGCTCTTTACAATGACACACAATTGTCACACAATGACGAACAGCAATTCATTACCAAAAGGTCACTGACAGCTTATCAATATGTTGTCAGAATCATCACAGTAAAGAAAGAAAGAGAAAAAAAAGACTGTTTTAAAAAGATGTCAATTACTAGTTGTCTCTTAGGTTATAAACTGTCAATTAAACAGCTAGTAAATGACTAAAAAGTGTATTCTAGTATAAATTTTAATTGGCTAGCTATTGCAGCTGTTACCAAAACTAGAAATATGACCAGGATTCAAAGGTTAGAATTGACAGGTGCAGCCTGGTTATATGGCAAGGAAAACAAGTACGTGCCCACTCACCTCCACCTCACCCCAAAAAAAAAAAAAAAAAAAAAGGAAATCATTCACGTTTGTTTCTATATATCTACTTGCTCCTCTTGTTTTTTTCACCTTGTGAATGAAAAAAAAAAGGCCTTTAAAAGCAATATATCAACTGTTCATAATATTTCATGTAGTACAGAATATTAAAACCTAAGATAAGCTTCAAAATTGTGTACTTCATACAGAATGTAAAATAAATAAATAAATAAAATAAAACAAAATCCGAAACACAAATTATGCTAAGGGAATAAGTAGATTTTGTCTGTGTAGCTGAAAGTCATTTGCTTTCATTTTTATGATGATATGCAACAGACAAGGACATGTAGATTTAAAATTGTACATTTCTGTGAAGACTGCATTGACTTCAACATTATATACCCTGCACGATACATAAAATCAGACTGATCCATCATAATAACACATTCTGATCTTCAAAATTCAGAAGGTTTATAATAGCAGAAAAATAAACAAAACACCATAAAATTCTACTCTCACTTTTTGCTAATTATTATATTTAATATCTATTATACACAATATGCTCAATAGCATGATAATTAAAATTCTAGCTTCTGGTGTTATTATGGTTCCATTTGATGTATGACTACGCCAAAGTCTATCTAAATAGAACTGGCTGTAGCAAACCTTGCGCATGGGAGGATGTGAATGTGCAAGCAGGAGAGAAAAGCAGCTTCAGCACAGCTTCTGTGCTTCTGAAGGAAGAGGCACATATCCAGGAACTGTAAAACAGGATGTTGAAAAAATTATCTCAGTTTATTCCTCAGTTCATGTACCCATTCCTTGACTTTACACTTGCTTTTTTCATATTCACTCTCTGCTCTTTACACACAAATTTTGGCACAGGAGCTAAAATGTTAACTGTAGATTGAAGAGATTGCTGCCTTAACTCCAGCCTTAATTTATATGAACTAATACAGCTATTCTCCTACTTGAAAAGTTAGGGAAATGTTTCAATATCCTGTACTACTGGGGCAAAGCGTGGACCAGGCAGAAGAAGTAAGATCCTGGTGCTGAGTTGCAGCAGTAATTTCAGTTGAACCAAGTAAAAATGAGTTCAGAATTATGTGTCAGCTATCTGTTTACTTTTTAAAAGGCAATACTTTTTAATAACTTTAGATGTGGATTTTACTAAGCAAGTAATGTATCTCTCCAGTGAAGGACAGTATGGCCAGAGGAAGTGTCTCACCTTAAACATACAGTGTATTTGGATTTAAGCACTTCAGAAGAACAAGGGTGCTCTTTTTTCCAAAGCCCAAAGATTCTTCTGCAGTATTCTACTCTTTCTCCTCTTGAGCAACAACATTTCTGCCAGAGTCTAGCCTCATAACTCCACATACTCACACAAAGACTTGCACATCTCCAAGAATATCTCACCTTCAGCCCAAATAGCCCTCATCTGGTAGTTTATTTTAAATGTAAAAACAATGATATATAATTAGTTATCTACTCAGCAAACGTACACAGACTTAATCAAGGTAAAAAGTAGATAAGGGTACACAGAAGCTCTACACACAATCAAATCTGTTACTTGCTGGGCAGCATACTGAAAATTGTACACTGAACTTTAAATAATATTTATCAATACTACACAGGGTTAAGGAATTGTGGGAAAACTGCTACATAAGATGTCATAACAAGTAATAAAACCATGCAGATTAATACCAGTTAAATAAACAAAAAGGATTCAGACTGAGGTTATGTGAATTTTCTTATTATGACCAAAATGAGCCATGAAACTTAAGAGGTGTAATTATACCTGAAGGTGTCAAGGTAATTGTGGCAGTACTTGCACAGAGTCTTGGGATGGAGCAATAACAAATTGCAAAATCATAAAATCATAGAATGGCTCGGGTTGGAAGGGACATTAAAGATATATAAATCCACCCTGCCTGCTGTAGACAAGGATGCCAAAGGAAAGGAAAGATGAAACAGATCAAAGTGCTACATGACGTGTTACAGAAGGTGGGGCAGTTGAAATGAGAAGCACAAATCAGATTGTTGAACAATGATAATTAACGGTACTAGAATGAATTCTATTTACTGACATTCTAATTCTTCTAACATCTGATGATAATTTAAAAAAAGTCCACTTGCAGCACAGTACAGAGTAGACAGTTTGTCCTGGTTTCAGGTAGGACAGAGTTAATTTTCCTCCTAGTAGCTGGCAGGGTGCTATGTTTTGGATTAGGATGAGAAGAGCGCTGATAACATGCCGATGTTTTAATTGTTGTAGAGCAATGCTTACACCAAGCCAAGGACTTTTCAGCTTCTCGCTCTGTCCTGCTAGCGAGCAGGCTGGGGGTGCAGCAGGAGCTGGGAGGGGACAGACCCAGGACAGCTGACCCAAACTGGCCAAAGGGGTATTCCATACCATCTGACGTCATGCTGAACAATATATAGGGGTGGCTAGCCGGGGTGGGGGGGCCGGCTGCTCGGGGATAGGCTGGGCATCGGTCAACGGGTGGTGAGCAATTGCATTGTGCATCACTTTGTACACATTATTACTATTATTATTATTATTATTATTATTATTATTGTTATTGTTATTATTTTCCCTGTCTTAATAAACTGTCCTTATCTCAACTCACAGGCTTCACTTTCCCGTTTCTCTCCCCCATCCCGGAGAGGGAGGGGGGAGGGTGAGCGAACGGCTGTGTGGTGTTTGGCTGCCAGCCGGGCTAAACCACAACAGCCAATTTGGCGCCCAACGTGGGGCACGAAGGGTTGAGATATCGACAGATTTGACCCGAGTGTGTTAAACTAAAATTGGTATAAGTATTCGACCTGCTTAATAGTTGCTAGTCACAATGTTGATTGCTTTCATCTCAAGTCTGCTGTACCTGTTTCCCAGATTGAGTTTTATAGCAAGTTACTTTCTGTATGTGCTCCCTGTCATGCTGTTTATCCTTTCCGGGCCCTGGTTCAAGATTGTTATGGTACTGTGTGGTGTAACGATGGCTTATGAAATGATGAGATATCTGGTCATGACTCTAACCTGGTATTTGTACTCAGCACTGTCGTCGACTCTATACTTCGGAAACCATATCTCAGAAACTATTAGCAATTACACCTATTGCCTTTTTTCATCAGGGAGTCAATCTCTGGAGGGGACAGGGGAAGATATTTTCTCCTACCTGTTCACTCTCCCTTCCTCCTTCACCACCCTCTTATCCCCCGAGCTAGTTACGGTAGCTCTCCAAGATGTTGAATATCCTTGGGATACTCAGACCAGCATGTTCTTGTTGTTATGTCTCCTGAATGCGCTTCAGGTTTTGTTTAAGGTTAAACAACTACTTAGGAATCTCATCCGGAGATCTGTCTTGAGGCGGGATATTTGCGAGTGGCAGGGAGTGTGGGAGGATATGGGCAGGTTTCTAGGGCAGTGGGCACCTCCAGTGTTTTGGACGTTCACCCCTGAACAACTGCAAAATCCTAAAAAACTGGTAGAATGCTTGAAAAAAAGGTGTCATGACTCCGGCAGTTCCGAAGTGACACAAATCACTGTGGCGTGCTGGGGTCTGGCCTGTGCCTATCGAGCTGCAATTGATGCTACTATCAACCTAGTGACAGCTCCCGCAGCCGTTCCAGCTCCAGCTCCCGCAGCCGTCCCGGTTCCAGCTCCCACAGCCGTTCCAGCTCCCGCAGCCGTTCCAGCTCCCGCAGCCGCAGCCGTCCCGGTTTCGGCTCCTGCAGCCGTTCCAGCTCCCGCAGCCGTTCCAGCTCCAGCTCCCACAGCCGTTCCAGCTCCAGCTCCTGCAGCCGTTCCAGCTCCAACTCCCGCAGCCGTCCCGGTTCCAGCTCCCACAGCCGTTCCAGCTCCCGCAGCCGTTCCAGCTCCAGCTCCCGCAGCCGTTCCAGCTCCAGCTCCCGCAGCCGTCCCGGTTCCAGCTCCCACAGCCGTTCCAGCTCCCGTAGCCGTTCCAGCTCCAGCTCCTGCAGCCGTCCCGGTTTCGGCTCCTGCAGCCGTTCCAGCTCCCACAGCCGTTCCAGCTCCCGCAGCCGTTCCAGCTCCAGCTCCCGCAGCCGTTCCAGCTCCAGCTCCCGCAGCCGTTCCAGCTCCCGTAGCCGTTCCAGCTCCAGCTCCCGCAGCCGTCCCGGCACCCACAGCCGTTCCAGCTCCCGCAGCCGTTCCCACTCCTGTGGCTGGGTCAGAGAAACGAACTGTAGCAGTGCAAGTTGCCCCTGCAGAGGGTACTCCAACCCCTGTGGCAGACCCTGTGGCTGGGTCGGAGAAACGAACTGTAGCAGTGCAAGTTGCCCCTGCAGAGGGTATTCCAACCCCTGTGGCAGACCCTGTGGCTGGGTCGGAGAGGCGAGCTGTAGCAGTGCAAGTTGCCCCTGTAGAAAAGGTGAAAAAATGGTATAGAGACTCAGGTCGTTTAGAACGCAGAAAGTCTTCTGCTAAGTCTGGGCGTGGAGAAGACGAGGCTGGGCCATCAAGTGTGCAGGAGGATGACGATGAGGATGAGGATGTTGACAAATCAACAGTAACTACCCGAACCCTATACCAGCGTGAGCTATGAGATGTGCGAAAAGATTTTGGTCGCTGTATAGGTGAACAGCTTGTCACCTGGCTGCTCCGGTGCTGGGACACTGGAGCCAATGGTGTGGAATTAGAGGGCAGGGAAGCCAAGCGGTTGGGATCCCTTGCTAGAGATGCAAGCATTGACAAAGCAATTGGAGATGGAGCACGATCTCACAGCCTCTGGAGGCGTCTCCTGTTAGCTGTGAAGGGAAGGTATCCCTACAAGGAAGAACTTGTATGTCTACCAGTCAAGTGGACCACCATGGAGAAGGGAATCCAGTACCTGAGGGAATTAGCCGTACGGGAAGTAATTTATAAGGACCTAGACGACGCACAAACATCCACAGATCCAGATGACGTCCAGTGTACTCGACCCATATGGCGGAAGTTTGTACATAATGCACCATCAACATGGGCCAGCACATTGGCAATAATATCCTGGAAAGACGGTGAAGATCCCACAGTGGGTGACATGGCTAAACAACTCCGGCAGTACGAAGGAAATCTCTCCTCTTCCCTACAGGCCTGCGTCTCGGCTGTGGAGAAACTCTCTGAAGAGTTCCACCAACTTAAAGAGAATTTATCTTCCCCCCCACCTGAACAAACCAGTGGCCACCAACTAAAAGAGAATACTTTGGAGAAACTTTTTGAAGAGGTCCACCAACTTAAAGAGAATTTATATTCCCCCCCACCTGAACGAACCAGTGGCCACCAACTAAAAGAGAATACTTTGGAGAAACTTTTTGAAGAGGTCCACCAACTTAAAGAGAGTGTATTTTCTTCCCCACCTGTACGAACCAGCGTCTCGGCTATTAGGGGTAAACGCGCATCCGTGCAAAGAAGACAATATGGTGGGTACACACCCCGCGCCACCCTGTGGTTCTACCTACGTGACCATGGAGAGGACATGAGAAAATGGGATGGAAAATCTACTGAGACCCTAGAGGCACGGGTACGTGAGTTACAAAAGAAAACAATCGGGAGAAAGGGTTTCTCTGAAAAGTTTGCTGCTCCAACTTCTAGCAGGCAGTCTTTTAAACACAGAAACGAAGATTCTGACCAGGACTAGAGGGGCCCTGCCTCCAGCCAGGGGGAGGAAAGGGACAACCGAGTTTATTGGACTGTGTGGATTCGATGGCCTGGCACGTCTGACGCACAGAAGTATAAGGCTTTAGTAGACACCGGTGCACAATGTACTCTAATGCCATCAAGCTGTAAAGGGCCAGAGCCCATCTGTATTTATGGCGTGACAGGGGGATCCCAGCAGTTAACTGTATTGGAAGCTGAAGTGAGTCTAACTGGAAATGAGTGGCAAAAGCACCGTATTGTGACTGGCCCGGATGCTCCGTGCATCCTTGGCATAGACTATCTTAGAAGAGGATATTTCAAGGACCCAAAAGGGTTCCGCTGGGCTTTTGGCATAGCTGCCTTAGAGACAGAGGACATTAAACAGTTGTCTACCTTGCCCGGTCTCTCAGAGGACCCTTCTGTTGTGGGGCTGCTGAGGGTTGAAGAACAGCAAGTGCCAATCGCTACCACAACTGTGCACCGGCGGCAATATCGCACCAACCGAGACTCCCTGATTCCCATCCACGAGCTAATTCGTCAACTGGAGAGCCAAGGAGTGATCAGCAAGACCCATTCACCTTTTAATAGTCCCATATGGCCAGTGCGAAAGTCTAATGGTGAGTGGAGACTAACAGTGGACTATCGTGGCCTGAACGAAGTCACGCCATCACTGAGTGCTGCAGTGCCGGACATGCTAGAACTCCAGTACGAACTGGAATCAAAGGCAGCCAAGTGGTATGCCACAATTGATATTGCTAATGCATTTTTCTCCATCCCTCTAGCAGCAGAGTGCAGGCCACAGTTTGCTTTCACTTGGAGGGGAGTCCAATATACGTGGAATCGGCTGCCCCAGGGGTGGAAACATAGCCCTACCATTTGCCATGGACTGATCCAGTCTGCGCTGGAGCAGGGGGAGGCTCCTGAACACCTGCAGTACATCGATGACATCATTGTGTGGGGTGACACGGCAGAGGAAGTTTTCGAGAAAGGGAAGAAAATAGTCCAAATCCTTCTGAAGTCCGGTTTTGCCATAAAACAAAATAAAGTCAAAGGACCTGCACGAGAGATCCAGTTTTTAGGAATAAAATGGCAAGATGGACGTCGTCAAATCCCAATGGATGTGATCAACAAAATAACAGCTATGTCTCCACCAACTAGCAAAAAGGAAACACAAACTTTCCTAGGTGTCGTGGGGTTTTGGAGAATGCATATTCCAAATTACAGTCTGATTGTAAACCCGCTCTACCAAGTAACTCGTAAGAAGAATGCTTTTGAATGGGGCCCTGAGCAACGACAAGCCTTTGAACAAATTAAGCAGGAAATAGTTCATGCAGTAGCCCTTGGGCCAGTCCGAACAGGACCAGACGTAAAGAATGTGCTCTACACCGCAGCCGGGGAGAATGGTCCCACCTGGAGCCTCTGGCAGAAAGAACCTGGGGAAACTCGAGGTCGACCCCTGGGGTTTTGGAGTCGGGGATACAGAGGATCTGAGGCCCGCTATACTCCAACCGAAAAGGAGATATTGGCAGCATATGAGGGAGTTCGATCTGCTTCGGAAGTGATCGGTACTGAAGCGCAGCTCCTCCTGGCACCCCGACTGCCGGTACTGGGTTGGATGTTCAAAGGAAGGGTCCCCTCTACACATCATGCAACAGACGCTACATGGAGCAAGTGGGTTGCACTGATTACTCAGCGGGCTCGAATAGGAAACCCCAGTCGCCCAGGAATCCTGGAAGTGATTATGGACTGGCCAGAAGGCAAGTACTTTGGGATATCATCAGAGGAGGAGGTGGTCCGTGCTGAAGAAGCCCCACTGTACAACAAGCTACCAGAAAATGAGAAGAAATACGCCCTGTTCACTGATGGGTCCTGTCGTATGGTGGGAAAGCATCGGAGATGGAAAGCTGCTGTATGGAGTCCTACACGACGAGTTGCAGAAGCTGCTGAGGGAGAAGGTGAATCGAGTCAGTTTGCAGAAGTGAAAGCCGTTCAGCTGGCCTTAGATATTGCTGAACGAGAAAAGTGGCCAGTTCTCTATCTCTACACTGATTCATGGATGGTAGCAAATGCCCTGTGGGGGTGGCTACAGCAATGGAAGCAGAACAACTGGGAACGCCGGGGCAAACCCATCTGGGCTGCTGCATTGTGGCAAGATATTGCTGCCCGGGTAGAGAACCTGGTTGTAAAGGTACGCCATGTAGATGCTCATGTGCCCAAGAATCGGGCTACTGAAGAACATCAAAACAACCAGCAGGTGGATCAGGCTGCTAAGATTGAAGTGGCTCAGGTGGACCTGGACTGGCAACATAAAGGTGAATTATTTATAGCCCGATGGGCCCATGACACCTCAGGCCATCAAGGTAGAGATGCAACATACAGATGGGCTCGTGACCGAGGGGTGGACCTGACCATGGACACTATAGCACAGGTTATTCATGATTGTGAAACATGTGCTGCAATTAAACAAGCCAAACGGTCAAAGCCTCTCTGGTATGGAGGACGATGGCTGAAATACAAATATGGAGAGGCCTGGCAGATTGATTACATCACACTCCCCCAAACCCGCAACGGCAAGCGCCACGTACTTACAATGGTGGAAGCAACCACCGGATGGCTGGAAACATATCCTGTGCCCCATGCCACCGCCCGGAACACTATCCTGGGCCTTGAAAAGCAAGTCCTATGGCGACATGGCACCCCAGAAAGAATTGAGTCAGACAATGGGACTCATTTCCGAAACAACCTTATAGACACTTGGGCCAAAGAACATGGTATTGAGTGGGTGTATCACATCCCTTATCATGCACCAGCCTCCGGGAAAGTTGAACGATACAATGGACTGTTAAAGACTACACTGAAAGCGATGGGTGCTGGGACATTCAAAAATTGGGAAACACATTTGGCAAAGGCCACCTGGTTAGTCAATACTAGAGGATCTGCCAACCGAGCTGGACCTGCCCAATCAAACCTGTTACGCACTGTAGAAGGGGATAAAGTTCCTGTAGTGCACGTAAGAAACATGCTGGGTAAGACAGTCTGGGCTACTCCTGCCTCAGGAAAAGGCAAGCCCATTCGTGGGATTGCTTTTGCCCAGGGACCTGGATGCACTTGGTGGGTAATGCAAAAGAATGGGGAGGTTCGGTGTGTACCTCAAGGGGACCTAATACTGGGTGAGAATAGCCCATGAGTTGAATTGTAGTATGTTAATTATCATATAACACTGTATGTCATCACTACCATGGTTGCTATATATCATAGATGAAAATGGTGACTAATTAGAAGGTATTAGAAAGAGTGTAACCTGAGCATGACATAAATGGTATGGAATAAGGGGTGGATATCTGTCCTGGTTTCAGGTAGGACAGAGTTAATTTTCCTCCTAGTAGCTGGCAGGGTGCTATGTTTTGGATTAGGATGAGAAGAGCGCTGATAACATGCCGATGTTTTAATTGTTGTAGAGCAATGCTTACACCAAGCCAAGGACTTTTCAGCTTCTCGCTCTGTCCTGCTAGCGAGCAGGCTGGGGGTGCAGCAGGAGCTGGGAGGGGACAGACCCAGGACAGCTGACCCAAACTGGCCAAAGGGGTATTCCATACCATCTGACGTCATGCTGAACAATATATAGGGGTGGCTAGCCGGGGTGGGGGGGCCGGCTGCTCGGGGATAGGCTGGGCATCGGTCAACGGGTGGTGAGCAATTGCATTGTGCATCACTTTGTACACATTATTACTATTATTATTATTATTATTATTATTATTATTGTTATTGTTATTATTTTCCCTGTCTTAATAAACTGTCCTTATCTCAACTCACAGGCTTCACTTTCCCGTTTCTCTCCCCCATCCCGGAGAGGGAGGGGGGAGGGTGAGCGAACGGCTGTGTGGTGTTTGGCTGCCAGCCGGGCTAAACCACAACAGCCAAACACAGTTGTACATTTTTTAGAAGTTGTGCATGTTTCACCAGCTAAAACTTCCTAATAATAGGTGAAATATTTTCATTCCAAGCATCAGTTGCAAATGAATCAAGTAGATATTGAAAGGAGACCATCAACCATTTTGCAAATAACATCTGATAAATATGGAAGGGCAAGGAGCCTGACTGTTAAGAAGAGCTTAAATGAGAGTTGTTAAACTTCAGAATGTTATGAAGAATGTCATGTCTGAAATGAGACATTTATTGCAAGCACATAATATATTAATATCCCACCTAACCAGCATAGAGGCAGCTCTTGGTTTCAAACTTTAGTGGATGTCTGGTAACTACCAGAGGATCTATAAAGAGCATCCCCACATTATTTTGCAAGCCTAAGTGGATCTTCTGATGAATACAACATTTCTAGAAAGGAGTTTAAATGTGGCAGGGGAAAGAACAAGCCAAAACCAAACTAATGCACTATATTCTTTCTGAAAAAAAAAAAAATCAAGAATGAAAGCTTGAAGTAGGTTTCTTGCTAATGTTGTAAATATTCTGTAGGTGAAATTAAGGGTCTTTTTATTATTAATTTACACGTGTTTTAACTATAAGGTATTTTAAGATACGTTTCTTAGAAAAATCTGTCTTATTTATTAAATCATAATATCCATAGCAGAATAAAGTACTGTGGGCACACAAAGGTTGACTCTTTTTAGAAGCTGCATAAACTGCCTTGTGATAGTGTTTTATTCTCTGAATCTGCTTACTGATTCAATAATTCTCCTTAATCCGCCTCATTTTGAAGAGTAAAAATCAATGAGAAAGACAAAGAAGACAGGAAAATCCTGCATACAGGAGCAAAATATTTCTGGGTTGACAGTATGCTAATTTTTATGCTATTCAGATTCAAAGGTATTCAGAAAAATTGCAATGGTACAACAAAAAGATATGTGATAAGGAAATGGTTCTGAGCTCTTTTGGTACATTGGAGATACTGTTGAGGATTCTGCCTAAATGATATCTTAATCAAGGTCAATATAGGCAGCCTATAGCACATTTGTAGAAATTGTTTTGTCTGAAAAACGCATCCAAAGCCACCCTCCTTAAACAATATTGGAAAATATTTAAATACATTAGAACACTTGCATGTCTTTGGCTCTAATGAGTGCAGCTTTTGAAACAGGCTCAAGCCTTTCAAGGTACCAACAAAGTGACAATCTTTCATAACAGTATGAAAGAAATAGGACAGATGTGAATCTTCTTCACATGAGAGAACTTCAGCACTGCTAAATATACTTGCATGTGTACTTTCTCACAAAGAGATGAAGAAATCATTCACTTATAAAGAAAGTCAGGGATACTCAACTATTTTATTTGAAATAGAAATAGTGTGAGAGATCCAGGCTTTCTTCAGGAAGCGCAAATTACCTATGCGCATCAGATGGAAAAATTACCATAAAGAGAAGAGATCCTGTTCTGTAAAGGAAATTAACCACAACTAAAACAAAACAAACAAAAAAAGTATTTCCTCTCTTTGTGAGTCTTGGATCTTCTTAATGTGGAAGAAAAAAATGGATGCATACAGAACAACAAAAGAATGCCCCAACCTTTTGTTTACTGAACTTTGTCTTTGAGGGAAAAACAAAACAAAACAAAACAACAACAAAATTTTGCTGAATGGGATTCATCTGTTGAACCAATGCTCATAATAGAGATTAAAATTGTGTACATTTTTATTCTCAGTGTTGGCTGGCACAACTGCAATGCATCCACTGTAGGTTGCTGCAGAGATGATGGCTCTTCCTAAGCCAAAACAGGATGGATAGCGTGTAAAGTCACAGAACAAAAATGGAAAGTTCTACAGAACAGGCAGACCAATAAGAAGTTGGTCAAATTGATTCTTCATCTTAAGTCCATGAAGTCAGACCATTGTGGGGAACTGAATCTTATCAGCTCTACCAAAACAGAAACAAAAACAAAAACAAAAACAAAAAAACAACCCTACTTTTCCAAGGTAATACAGTTTTCAGAAATATGGAGGAAAAAAAAAAAAAAAAAAGCAAGGACAGAAGATAGAGAGTTAGAGAGTATGTGTCAACTAAAAACAGCAATTATTTTAAAATAAAAATATTTCTAAGAGCTTAAACAACTAGTAATTCCCCTTAGTAAGAACTTCTTGAAATCAGAAACAACACTTACCAGAACATATCTTAAGACTTAAACAGAAGAAAAACAGGATGGAGAAAAAATCTAAAACGAGACCAAGTATCAACACAAATGTGCAAAGGAAAAGCATATCAAATATTATCTACTGTACAAGTGTGAATGCCAAAATAAAGCTTTCATTTATAAACCATATTCTTGAAAATAATTTCAAATTTTGAGGTTATTTGGTTCAATTTTTCAAAAATACCTCTCAAAACAACACTTTTCTTACCTCTGCTTTCATACAAATGAAAAACATTTTTCAAAACAAAGTAAGGTTTAATATGTTGCCATCCTCCTGATCAATGCTATGAAAGTATTGTCAGAACACTCCTGTCGCTAATGTTTAAAGCCCTGAACTTCACTTATGCTAGCTGTGCACCAATAAATACAGCACAAGCAAGAAAAAAATCATTCTTGGAACCTGAGAGAAATGTGGAGTGGCACAAATTGTATTTGAAGTTTTAGTACAATCATTTGTAATGGTGTATGAAGATAAGCTTTAGAATCCTTATGAACCAGGGGGTTAGGAATACTGTTTCAAAAACT
This sequence comes from Cygnus atratus, assembly GCF_013377495.2. Taxonomy (NCBI): domain Eukaryota; kingdom Metazoa; phylum Chordata; class Aves; order Anseriformes; family Anatidae; genus Cygnus; species Cygnus atratus. Next base: position 42,093,321 of record NC_066396.1, read on the forward strand.
TTTAATCAATCTTTGGTGAGTTAGTATTACTAAAATACTTAAGCAGAAAAGTTGAAATTTCATTTGATGTGACAGATTCATTTCCTAGCATTGGCAACAACTGAGTTTAAGCATAGTTCACACATTAGTATATGTCCACATAACTATATATAGCTAATATAGCTAAGGAAAACTCTGTGTTAAGGTTTCTGATTGCAGGATATTAATCAATAGACTGCTAGCAACTGAACAAATATTTGGATCCCAGATTCCAAGTATTTGCCACCCACCTGTATTTCAGGATTTATAGACTTGAAAGAACATCATTCCAAATTTAGGTCAACTTCAATATCTATAATATGATTTAGATAAACTTAGATTTTATTTTCTTAACCTTTTAATATTGTTTCACTCTAGATGAAGGTGACTACTGTCCCTTTGCTTAGCTGTAGATAGTGATCTAACTGCTTAACTGGAAGTACCAGAGATTTTTAATATATAGCAACTGGACACAGGCTATTACCACAAGGGAGGATCTACATTTACCTGTCTAAGGAGAAATAACAGAAAATAGGACTTGCTGAAAAATATTTAAACAAACATAACAGTAGCAGAAATGATAACAATAACAGAAGATGACATGAATTAATGAATGAACAAAAGATACAGAAATATTTGTCACATGAAAAAATTCCATGACTCATCACAGAAGGAATGATTGGAAGGACTAATTAAAATAAAGATGCCAAAATATACTTCTAGGGAAACTACACAGTAATTCACACTACCTTCATCTGTTTTGAAAACCTTTGAGATACTGACCATATTATAACATCAGTATTGTATTGGCATACCACTGGATCTTTAAATACCCTCCATAAGGAAACTGAAACAATTTGAGGAATACATATATATATATATATTTTTTTTCTTTGAAGGCAATAAGTATACAACTGCAAAGTTCTAAAGTAATTTAAAGCTTCAGTCTGTATTGACCATCAATAAGTGGATGGACTTATTACTTATAGTAATAACGACTACTTATAGTAGTCCTTTTTTTTTGCAGAGTGGACTGTATTCTGTCATATGTTTCAAAACTAAAAGATCATCTTGTTAAAATACAAGCTCCCTCCCTAATAAATATTAGTACTTTGATATACACCCACCCATTTTTTGGACCCAGTAGTACTTCAGAGACTTCTTGACTTCTACTTAGCCTAAGATTTGTTTAGCTTACAAGATCTGTCTGGACAAAGCCCAGCAACACCATGGCTGCAAGATAAACATCATGGCTGCAAAGTAGCCAAATTTTAGGATCTCAAGGAAAATTAATAATTTTTAAATTCACTTCAGAAGCCTAAAATATTTCATTTAAAATTGACATATATTTTCTCCAAACTAATAAAAAATTCCTATTTTTTTTTCATTCAGTGATTTTCCTTTCTTGACAAGGCCACATTTATTAAATCATTAACTAAACAGTAGAAGTGTGCAGTAAACTGTTTTTATATGGTTGTTATTTGATGGTTTCCATCCTAACATCCATCCTGTTAATGAGCAGAGAATACCCTCACTAATTTGCGTCTTGTACTGATTTTGATAGTGCCATTTGGAGTGCAATAATTCCACATATATTTCTCAACAAATACGAAAACTTATTCAACCACCATTTTACTGCTAGTGGGATGAGCAAGAGTAGAGGATGACATACTCCAATATACAGAAATGGTATGCCTCTCTTAAAAATAGTCCAACGGACAGTACAACTGCTTAGAAATTTTGTTGTGAATAGATGTATCATTTATTATAAAAAACAAAACAGGACAAAGAAACAAAAACTATACACTTATGCTTTTTATACATGATTGTACAGAAAGCGTCCTTCACTAAGTGATGGAATATATCTATAGATAAATTGGAATGAAATATGTATATATATATGCATATATATACATGCACAGCCACCACAAAGGAACAGAAGCTGTAGTACAGCCTTCTGTTTCACACAGTCTGATTTTTCAGATCTTCACTTGGTAAATTTAATTTTAATCAATACATTGTTTCTATTAATTAAAAAAAAAAAAAAGAAAAGAAAAAAATAAGCTTTTTCATGGACTTTATCGTTCATAGTTGTATTCATACAGATGGAAGTTAGAGAAAAGAAAAAAAAAGCAATCATGTCAAGGAAACATGAGACTGACAAGAGAGAATTACTGTAGGGGTGGGGCTGAGAGTTGTTTTTTTTAATGGCAGAATTACCTTGCTCCTCTAGACACTGACAGAACTTGAGAAATTGCAATCTGGTAATTGGCAAAAACCTCTCATTTCAAACCCAAAAGAATGCTAAATGCCTTTGTTACACACTAGAGGTCACCCCCAGTAAGAAAATATAATTGTAGCATCTTTTATGTTCTTCCTGTATATGTTCCAATATTGAAAATCTGTTCTTTCTAGTGAAGAAGTGTTGGTGGTTTTTTTTTTGTTGTTTGTTTGTTTGTTTTTTTTGAGAGGCTGGAACGCTAAACATCATTTCAGTCAAGCAAAAAGAAACTTCATTAAACTGGATTTGCCTTTTACTATCATATAGAAACTGTTGTTTACTCACCATATCGACACAGCCTTTGTTAGAGAAACCATGCTCTTGATTTTAGGGATAGTCTGTAAATAAACAATCTGATAATATTTCAACTGAAAAAAAAAATACCTATCATGACCTTTTTTTTAAAAAAACATTATTGATAAAGGTCAGCATTGACAGGTGAACACTGCAGTATACATGTACAAAAAATATCTGACATTTATTTGCATTTGATTAAAAGACGTAGAATGTATAGAATACTTGAAGTGAGTACACCTCAATTATTAGTCTTCATAATTTCTTTTGAATTTCAACAAAATGCTTGTATACATCACTGTAAGTCATAAGCTTAAAGATTTAGGTGGATTTGCGGAAAAAAAAAAAACACTTTACACAGATATAATGATTATTTGCATGTGTATGACTGCATACATAATCTTCAATTTTGAACTAAGATTTCAGAAATGAGTGTTTGAAAATAGATAGAGAGAAAAAGGTTAGAATTTTTTTATTTATTGTTCTGTGGAAACAAGTTTGTAATAAATGTAATTACGAAATATTTTTAGTTCTTTCATTACTCCATAAAAATGCCACGTATTCATTAATGAAAACATAAATTGCTTTAAAACTTTTAGTTACCAGAGCTTAAAGTGTTCTCTTATCTGTGTTCTCTTCATTCTTCCATTTTTCAGCAGGGCAATTTTATTCTTAGGAGAGATACGACTAAGTTTTATACAAAAAGTCTGACTGCAGTAAATAAAAAAGAACTGACAGGATCAGGCCACTTCACCAGCTTTTGGTTACTATGATTCTGAATAGCTTGAAATGATAAATGTGCCAAAGCACCTTGGATAGTCAGTGAACCATAATAGCTACCTTTTCCCTGACGATTCTAGAAAATGATCCATCTGGCTTGACTGGATTTTCCAGCTTCATTTGGATAGGATGTTCATTGTTGAAAATGGATAATGTATGCCACCTTTGAAATGCTGTGAGACAAAATTTTGCATCACATAGTCATGCAGTTCTATTGTACACATAGGGATCTACAGCAAGCCTTGGGGAACACAGAGGGCAAAGTGAAAAACACAACAGAAAACAATAAGCAGCAGTTTCATATACAGTTACTATTGTAACATACATACAGCCATGTACAGACTTACATTTCTCAGCCTAAGAGTTCTTGTAATGCCTGTAGACTCTTGGTTGCCTTTAGTATACAGAAATTTCTATAATTTAATGAAGAATAAAATAAGTAAATTTATTTTGCCCTTTAATAAAGACAGGAGTGTGGCAAAGTAGTGTCAGTTCTCCTTACCAGATTTTTCTAGTTCATTCCAGACAAAATCATTATATATATCTAGTATGATAAGGAACAAACACTTCTGTTTTATCTTGTAGGAGTTCAGGGAAAACTGTCCTTTGGAAAGAAAATTTGTTTAGTCAAAGACAGAAAAACTCAAAGTGGAATTACAAAGTTTATAAGTCTGAGTCGTCTTACTAAGCTTATTTCAGATTGGCATGGTTTTTATTTTTAAGTATTTTTTGAATGACAGATTTACTTTCATTTACACATAATGTACTTATGTACGGCAGTGTACTTATGTATGTACATACTTATGTATGGCGGTGTTTAAAGAAAGGTTGGATGTAGTACGTGGGGATGTGGTTTAGTGGGTGATATTGGCGGTAGGACGATGGTTGGACCAGATGATCTTGGAGGTCTTTTCCAACCTTAATGATTCTATGATTCTTCCCCTCTAGTCTGCTCTGGTGAGACCCCACCTGGAGCTCATCTCTGGTACCCCCATAAAAGAAGATTTATTAGAAAGAGTCCAGAGGAGGGCCATGAAAATGATCAAGGGACAGGAGCACATCTCCTGTGAAGACAGGCTGAGGAAGTTGGGGTTGTTCAGCCTGGAGAAAAGAAGGCTCCAGGGAGACCTTGTAGCAGCCTTCCAGTACCTAAAGGTTGCCCACAGGAAATCTGTAGGGGAACGCTTTTTTCAGGGGGTGGAGTGATAGGACAAGGAGGAATGACTTTGAAGAAGTGCTTTACTATGAGGGTTGTGAGGCACTGGAATAGGTTGCCCAGAGAAGTTGTGGATGCTCCATCCCTGAAAGTGTTCAAGACCAGATTGGATGGGGCTTTGAGCAACCTGGTCTAGTGGTAGGTGTCCTTGCCCATGTCAGGGGAGTTGTAATTAGATGATCTTTAAGGTCCTTCCCAACACAAACCATTCTGTGATTCTATAATTTATGCTAAAAACTTAGCCATGAATAGTAAAGAGTAACAGACACACCAGAAAAAAGTTGAGACTATCTCAATAATCAAGAACAAAAAATAACCCCAATCTGAGTGTCTTAATAGTTTAGTAGTTAAATTTTAAATTATTTTGCAAGTAAAGTTAAATAACAGCAAAATCAAAACTTGAACTAGTTTTATAAATGAAAAATTGAAAAATTTGATATTTTCTTTGCTATATTGAAATACGTAGTGATTTAGTTCTGATTTGGAAAGGAACTAGCTCTGTCCCCTCCAAAACAGCAAGGAAGATTGATTTTTTTATTTTTACTTTTATTTTTTTACTTCCCAAAAGCCAATAGTTGTTAACTTTATCACAGATATGCTCACTACTAAAAATTTATTCCTAAGGAACTTTGCATATAATGAACATACAGTATAAATATTTGAGCCAGAATTGAATTTAAGGCATTATGCCCTCATATACTGTAATCATTAAAGATACAAATTTAGTCTGAAATGAGCAGCAAGCTTCTATGAAGGAGGATCAGTCTCTCACATATTTTTCCTTGTGCAAGACACTCAGTCAGCTCTTAGGATTTTGGTAGGAAAAGTTATTTTAAAGTAAGAGATTGCTTCTCAATTTCTCTCATGTTAAGGTCTAAGTAGAAGTGAAAAAGACAGAAAAATAAAATGGCTTTCTTAGTAATCTTATTTTTGATATCTTCCACCTTCTTTCTTGTTTCTAACAAAAGGAAATCAAGAATCAACCTCAGTTTGGGAAATTCAAGGAACAATTTATTTCATCTAGAATCCAGAAGTTTCGATGGCTTCAGTTGCCTGGAATTATATCTGAATTTTACAAAACCAAAAAGGCTTGCTTTTTGCCTCTTTCTATGCAAGAGCACAGTCATCTGGCATAGTCCATTTCATTTTAATTAGCCAAGAACTGATTTGAGTGCTGGAAACTATGAAGTTATAGGAAGCTTCACCCTTGCTAATATACCCAGTTACTCTGCTACAATTGATGCGACTGTTCTGCCAGTACAGATGTCTTTCTTCTGGTGCCAAGCATCCTCACCAAGACCTAGTCACAAGTCTCTACGAAGAGCCAAACTATGCAGTGCAGAAATCCTCTGGTAGCTGGTGGAAGTCTTTGCTATCTGCAGTCTGGGCATAGAGGCACCTGCCTGATGCACAAATCTGAGCACTGAACAGCTCCAGGAAAGAACCTGATATTGGGAATTCTGTCTACGCACAGATTATTTTCACTCTGACTGATTTCATGAATGTTCATACATTCATGTCCAAACATACATACATTCAAACAGATATATGCAACTTCAACCGTGCAACAAAGCAGCCCTGGACTGACAAGGGCCTTGTCACGTATGCTGTTCCCTCTCTGGAAGAGGTTTCAGACAGAACAGAAGATGAGAAGAACATGGAATGACTTCTCTGGCAGAAATCTCATCACACCAAGAGAAGGACACAGAGTGAATCAGTTCTTCCAGATGGTTTGTAGAAATGCAATTTCAGAGTAAGAGGAAAAGAAAAATAAGGTGGCAGGGAAGCTGGTGGAGAGAGGAAAAAAATAAGCAGCTTTCACCTGATTTCTGACACCAAGCTGCAGCTGAAAGATGGTGGCTGCTGTGTTAAAATAGAGGAGGAAAGCAGCAAGCAGAGAAGAGTGGGATGTCTGTGGTAGAGCTGAGAGCATTTAGGACTTGAAGGGATAACAATCAAAATCCTGATGAATGCTCAGGAGTGCGACTGTAATAGTGAATGGCAGCTGTTACTGTTTTACTCTATATATTTCACTTAATGTACAAGTTGTTAGCAACAAATTGAGTCCAAGACTGGAGCAGAGGGACAGATAGTCTAAGCCCGAGGTGGAATAAGAAGAGAAGGTGAGAGAGAAAGGAGCTTAGCCAGGCTGGCTGGAGTGGAGGAAAAAAAAATAAAATAAAATAACACGGACAGACAAGAAATTCAGGGAAAGCAAAATTTTCTAATTTTGTTTGCACAATAAATTCACCTTACTCCCAAACAGAATAACGACATGACTTTATGCCTCTGTGAAGCAGAAAGAACCTTGATTTTTCAGTTTCACCTGGAAGGCTGCAAACAGTAGCACTCAATTCTGTCCTTAAGAAGAAATATTTGTCAAATTAATCCACAAGACCATACAGAAGAAAGAGCACTTGATCTGGGTAATCCCCAGGTGGGTGATGCCCAAATTGTGTGCCTCCAGTATTTCTCATTTTCCACAGTAACTTAGAGTTCAAACCTGTTAAACATCCTTTCCTTTTTTTCTTTTTTCTTTCTTTCTTTCTTTTTTTTTTTTTTAATGTAAGTGAAGAGGACCATTCGTGGATTGACAAGCCTTTTACTTTAAATGTTGGCCATTACTGAAAACTAATACAAATGCCTAAAGCTCTAGTACAGTAATAAAGCTTTAATAGTGAGGTGTAAGATGTTTTACAAGACCATTTATTAAGACTGCAAACTAAAACAAAAAAAAAAAAAAAAAAAAATTTCTATGCTAGAAAACAGGTAAATTAGCATGAGAAAGCACTCAATATTCAGCTCTATTTTTATTTGGTTATAGTGAAAAAATTAATAAAAAAATGAACAAACAAAATCCTTCTTGCTAAAATTTTTTAAGAGGTTCTGAAAAAAGAGAACTAAAGGGGTTAAATTTTGGATATTGTGACATACAATGCATAATGCCAATGCATAGCTTTCTATTCTTCTCAAGCCTAATTTGCATACTAATTTTGTTTTTCAAACTATGGTATAAATTAAAACACTGCAGTAGGATATGGTTCAGGATAGTTAAAAAAAAAAAAACAAAAAAAAACAGCCCTCTCTACAACACTTTATTTTGTTTAGAAACATGAAAATGGCTATTTTTCGTTGTAATAGAAATCTTCAAATTCGATTCAAAGTACCAGTAGTAAATCAACACAACCCATAAACAAGCAGAACTTATAACCATCTGACATCTCAACTTTCTGTCATTAAGCTTGTTGTTTGACAAGTATTTTTTTAAAACAATGTTACATTCAGTGCTTGAGTAAATGAGAATACACTACAGGGAGATTTCTGTTACTCTAGTTCTGGATGATGGCCCAAACCAAAATTCATGAAAGATTTTCTAGATGTTCAAATGCAGGAAACATTGTGTGCTGTATCTCCTACACTATGACAGCAGATGCCATCATGGTTGTGTAGGAGGAGAGAAGCATACCAACAAAAAGTGAGAACCGTAATATCAGTGAAACAGACAAGTATTTGTTCTTGCAAGTTAAAGCTCTACAGAAGGTGCTCAGACAATTATTGTTGCATTCTTGGTTGGCAGTGGTCTGATTTCCAGCCAGAACTCACATACTTTTCATCATTTTAACGTGGGAAATGACAAGCTGTCCTCAGAGATGAACTGAGCAATGAAGGACAGGAATCTCCCACTTATTTTGTCACATGGGGCATGTATGTTTTTATTTCTGAAACTGCATTTTAAAGTGCACCTGAGACACAATGATTAACCTCACTGCAAATATCCTGACCTTGGCCAAGTTGAGTAAAACACTTTTATACTTGGGCCTATATCCAATTTTATTGAAAATGACTTGGAAACTTATTTAATTGTGAAATGAAATTAAATATTCATTGTTTTCTTCTTCCACTATGCATGCGACTACAACCATTTTTCATCAGAACTCCATTTGTCTAATGGCCTTTTCTGACTCAGAAAGAAACCAAAACATTGCAGAAATATACCATTACCAGAAAGATGTTTGGTAGGCATTCAGAAACAAGGATACATCCAGTATCTGATAATATGCAGTTTAAAGTCTGGTGTCCCTTTTATCTTTTGTTTTTCTCTTCCCTTAATCTTTGTACTGTCCATAGTTAAAGCTATTTTTATCATTATTATCATTCGTTGCCAAAAAGATCTCTCCATTTAGAAACCAACATGCACCTCTCTGACCCTGTTCCAGAGTCTGTCCTTTGACAAGGAACAAGAGCAAGCTGTTGGCTCAGTGTCAATGGCAGGGTTTAAAGTCATCAGCAATAGGAAACAACAAAGAAATTCAAGCCCTCTTCAACTCGAAATTGTCACCTCTTTAACATTCATTCTCGTTTCCCTGCCAGTACAGCAACCAGAAGTCTGCAACAGCCTCAAACTTAAGCCTTAATTAGAAGTAAATTTTACTAGCAAGACAGGTGGCAGGACATTTTAGGATATATGTGAGTGATTTACAGAAAATAAACTTTAATATATAGAAAAAAATAATAACAAAACAATATTTTAAAAGTAATATCTGGGCTTCTATTCAATTGGTGCATTTGTTTGAACTAATCCCCTCCCCTACACATAAGAGGATTGGAAACAAAAACTCCCCAATAATATGGTCCAACTATATTATACACTTTTCAACTCACAGCAAGTAATATTTACAGGTGACTTTACAGATCCAGTTAATGGCAGGAGTATATTTGATCCTTAAATTAGTATTTAAAAATCCAGACTTCATTTTACTATTTATGTGTGTAAATTTACAAATGTCTTCTGAGTTTCTCCTAGTATCCATCTGTAGAAAGATAATGATGATCATGTATACTTCTTCTTTTCATGTGGAAAAGAATCTTCTTGAGTAACACTGAAAGTCAATAAATGCATGCTGTTCATGCACTGAAAAGCCCCTTTTGAGAATGAGATAAGCTCAGTGAAGCCTTTTTTCAATTTTTTACCTATAACACTTAAAGAATACAGTGTGTGTTCCACTTACATCATGTCTTCATGGCAGTTTTCATTTACTGTCACCTTGCCATAGCGTGGATTTCAGACAGGATGAAGATACATCTTTGTGTTCTCTCCACACGGCTCAGCAGATTTAAATCTGTTTGTTTAGACAGGCAGGAGGAGAGACTAAAACAATATATATGAATGTGTAATTGATCCCAATTCTTTTCAACTCCTTGACACTAGGTAAAAGGCAGAGAGTTTCAGGCAAAAACAGACACTTATTTGTCTGTAAGAACAAACTAATTCATGTAAAAGCAACCTACTTACATTATTAGATTTCCTCATTACCCAGATTGTTAAAAATCATAAATTAGCAAGCTAGAAATCTTGAAGATTTAAGTTTTAAATATCAAAAACTTTAAAGGGAGGTATGAGAAGAAAGGAAGAACACTTCTTTTTATTTACCATTTTTGTTTAGTCTTTAGGGTAAACCAAGGTCCAATTTCAAATTTTTCTCTATAACTGAAAGTGAAGAAACTTCTCTCTTTGTTTTCTTATACCCTCAGTGAAAGACGTACTTCCTATTTAATATCTGTTCTCAGGAATGAGAGCTTGAGGTAAACATTAAACTATCACCGTCTTATAGAAAACAACAAGGACTGGCTGTGTTCCAAAATTGTCACTAGAAAGAAGAAAGTGATTTTCCTGTTGCCTTACCTCATGAATAGATAACAAAGTTGCATTCAAACAAACCAGACATAAGACATTTATTTCTTTGGGTGTGAAGCTGAGCCAGTGCTGCTGCCCAGGTTCCTAAATTTGTAGGAAGACACAACTATTTACAGGGCTATGATGAAAGGCCCTTGCTCTAAACAGTAATTCAAATTCTAGGAGCAGCATGACCACATAGTGTGGCCACCAGTCATGGCTTACCAAGTCCACACTTCAAAGGCCAAATTTCATGAATCTTCAGATCAGAGACATACTTTAGATAGCAAGCCCACCATAGAGAATGCAGTGGATCTTTGGCTTAAACCCTTCGTCTGTTTTCAAAAAATGAAAAACTCTTAGTTTACAAGTTATCACAGAAGCATATGATAACATAAAATCTTCCTCAGTCAAAAATAAAACTTTTAAACTGTGTATAATTGAAGATGCATTCTCATCTGCCTGAACCAGTAGCCCCAAAAAGGCATATTCTATTACAGGTAAAACCTAGATAAACATACCCCAACTTTAGCTAATATTTGCAATTTTTTTCAGTTTAGTCTAAGTCCAGCTCTTTTATTTATTTTTTTATTTTATTTTTCCTTCAGTAACAATCCATTGTTTCTCTGATTTTTCTACTGAAGCTATCTCAGCTGATTTGCTTAACAATGTATCAATGACTTCATTTCTTTCTCTCCAATAAAAAACAAGTTCCAGTAGTCTTCTCTCCTTCCTTTCATGAAAACTCAACATCTCGAATGATTTTTCCAAGCTAGTCTGAATCATTTTTAGGTTGCTCAAAGTGCACAGTGGTAATAGGTCCTTGTCAGCGACAAAGTTTATATTTATGTTCACTGCCTATCTTCACGCTTCTCTCAATCTGGACAAGGATTTATAAAATTCAGATTCCCAGGTGTTCTTACTGCTCACATTTTTGTAATAAATATTGAACATTTTGTAAAAACAAAACAGAATAGTGAAAAGATGAAAATTAAATAATTGACAATAATATGGACATAAGTCTGAGCAGCAGGATCAGCAAAACTGTAAGGGTTATTTATATTTCTATAAAATATATCTATCATTTAAAAGATGATTGATAAGTATCTATAATTTAAAATTCAATTGCACTTAGATGGGACTTCCATGGGAACTAAGCGTCCAGCTCCAGCTAAATAACAACAAAATTTATGAGCCACTAATTCCCACACTCTGAAAATCCCCAACATAATCCATTTGGAGAGTATATCTGTCCATCTACATTACTCTCACAGACAGGTTAAACATGCTAGTCCTATGTTATGTAAGTTCAAGCTCACTTAATCAAGTGAGGATGAAAAGGAAATAATTATAAAGGCTGTGGGAGCAAGGATGAAAAATACTTGGTAAAACTTATCCTAAGCACAGCAGTTTAGCATTCAGTATAAAAGGAAACATACATTTTTACCTGTGAAGTAAGCATTTGACACTAAAGCAAAGAAATGAAAGAAATGCTACAAAAACTTCAGTTCTGTTTTATGCAGTGTCTCCTCCCTGATGTATTTCTGCAATATTTTCTCAAATAGAGAACTACAGCAGCTTGAAAACTGTAAGTTCCCTTGGTTGCTGTTTGTTTAAAACATAGTACCACTTCTGATTCCACACATTTCTTTTAGGGTAAACTGCCCTTTCAACACCATCAAAGAGAAACGTGTTTTGAATCTCCTTTTCCTTTTTCCTTTTTTTTTTCCTTCTTTTCTCTCTTTTTTTTTTTTTTTTAATCTTCCTGACAATAGGAGAAATCACGTCTGTGTTAGGGTGCAGCGGGTTATAGTTCAATTTAAGAAAAATCCTTGGAGAATTTAACTTCATCCACAGGCAAACAGAATAAGCTAAATTTTACAATGAAAGGAGGTTGAATTTCTGAAGTGGCTTTTCACCTTAGAAACCTGAATTCAAATCCAGTCATGGATGCCACAAAAATAATCTTATGATTGTTCAATTAAAAATATATTTTGGCAGTTCTGATTGCCCAGAAAGTACCAGAATGGCAATACTGATGGAAAAAAAAAAAAAAAAAAAAAAAAAAAAAAAGAGGTATAAGGTTAAAATCATCATCATCATCCTTTAATTTAGGCTTTAGTCTCCTTACTTTCTTTAATAGTGAAATTTCCCTCTCCTCAAAACCAGCAATGGAAACTGTGTGCATAAAACAACCAGATCACTCTGTGTCTGCACCAGACCCTCAACTGCATGTGAAAATACAGTCCTGTGAATCATTTAGTATAGCATTCAGCACATGCTGGGACATGCTTTAAAGACAGCTCTGCTCAAGGGCTGTGTTTCACTTCCTCACACAATTAATTGCATTATGAGTCAGCGTTCTAATGAAGATGAGTTGTTATGTCTTTATACAACTGTCCTGGGAGAGAGAGACAGCCACAGAGACAGGGAGTTTGGACAGACATACATTGTTTATCAGGAACAGAAGGTCAGGAGATAAATGGTCAGAAACCACAGGATACTTTGGTAGGTCTGTTATAGTGATTTTATTGTCTCAGGTGAAGCTTATAAGTCCCTGAAAGCTGAATATTAAGGAGCTTGTTAAGAGCAAGGGAGGAAAGGACACAGACAGAATAGATAAACGGAAAACATCAGAGTACCTTAAATGTAGTAAGTATCTAAAAGGCCTGCAGTTGCTTGCCTGTAGTTCCAACTGATATATGTCCCACATTTAAAACTATTACAAAGCATTTCCCCAATTTCTAATGCTGATAAGGAAGCATAACAGCACCTATCAGTACAAATTTTATTCAAGTTTCAACTAATATATCTAAATTGAACTGGATATTTTCTGAGGACCAACATGAGATCATAGAATCAAAGAATCATAGAATATCCCAATTTGGAAGGAGACCACAAAGATCATTGAGTCCAACTCCTGGCTTCACACAGGTCTACCCAAAAATTCAGACCATATGACTAAGAGCATAGTCCAAACTCTCCTTAAACTCTGACAGGCTTGGTGCCATGACTACATCCCTGGGAAGCCTGTTCCAGTGCACAACCACCCTCTCAGTGAAGAACTTCTTCCTTATATCCAACCTGAACCTCCCCTGTCGCAGCTTGACTCCAGTTGTTGGATCACTGATCGCTGGTCACTGAAGAGTATAGATCGGCACCTGCCCCTCCACTCCCCCTCGTGAGGAAGCTGTAGGCTGCTATGAGGTCTCCCCTCAGCCTCCTTTTTTCCAGGCTGAACAGGCCAAGTGACCTCAGCCGCTCCTCATACGTCTTCCCCTCTAGGCCCTTCACCATCTTTGTAGCCCTTCTCTGGACACTCTCCAATAGTTTCATGTGGGAAAAGAATTCGCAGGGAGCTTTGCGCTGTTTCATGCATCCCTGAATTAGAGATAATGAGGAAAAGAGTGGTAGAACCAAAAACTTGAGCAAGGTCGAGATAGAGTAAATTGGCTACAGTGTTAAAGATGAGCTTTGGGCAGTGGCCAATTGCTGGCTGGATCAAGGCACGTGTCCGAGGGTCTCTAACCAATTGTATGACAGATTCGGGCGCGTGGACAGCGTGTGGGGCTATTGGGAAAGTATATGTAGTAGTGAAAAAGGTCAATAAACATCTCCTGTTCAAGAGCCATCAGGAGTCTGTGTCTTGCATCCCTTCAGTTTCACATCCTTTCTGTACTGTGGTGCCCAGAACTGCACGCAGTACTCGAGGTGAGGCTGCACAGTGCAGATTAGAGCGGGACAATCACTTCCCTCGACCGACTAGCAATGCTGTGCTTGATGCACCCCAGGATACAGTTGGCCCTCCTGGCTACCAGGGCACACCGCTGGCTCATATTCAGCTTGCTATCAACCACAACCCCCAGATCCCTCTCTGTGGGGCTGCTGTCCAGCGTCTCATCGCCCAGTCTGTACGTATAGCCAGGGTTGCCCTTTCCCAGGTGCAGGACCCGGCACTTGCTCTTGTTAAACTTCATACGGTTGGTGATTGCCCAGCTATTCAACCTGTCCAGATCAGATATTGCTCAGCTCTCATCTGTCCAGATATTGCAGTTACCTTCAGATTTTGACTGAAACAGGTTCTCATCAAGAATGGATTTTCTCACTGTGTAAGATGCTTCCTTTGCCTTTTTTTTTTTCTCCAAATTCATGCCAAGACGCACAACAGATCACAGAACTGAAATAAAAACAAAGCATAAGAACAATTTAAGACTTGCTCTAATTCCAGACAAAATTCCAGCAAAGACAAAATGAGATAAGTGTTAATGTTCTGATACTCTACAATAAAATTGGGAATTACTGAAACAGTGTAATGAATGACTATTACAACAGAGAACAACCATTATATTTCTATAATAGTAATACGATACGCTTCAGTCAGCAGACACCCTTAAACTCTGAAAGATATCAGTTCCAAATATTTCCTGCATCAATGGGGCTTGGCTTCAAAAGAAATATCTGCCCAGATTCAACTGATTATTCACAATTTTGTGATTCTGTAAGCAAATTCTTAAATACCTATATCCTTACAATCTATACAGTGAGATTCTGAAGCAAGACTTTGTTTATTCTGGGTAAGTACTTTTTTTTTTTTTTAAACCAAAATTCAGTATCTGCAAAAATTTTGGATCTTAGGCCCATAAAGAAAAATTTAGTTAACATGATACTCAGTGAACTAGCAGGTAAAATAAACACACACATGCACATTTATAGTATCTTATATAGTATAGACAGCAAAGATGTAGTTTTTTTGTCAAAGTGTTTCGGGTTACAGTCATTTTTGTAGAATACTTAATGAGTGGATACTCAATGCCAGCACCTTCCTTTTAAAAGTATTGTCATGCAGACAAGGGGAGGGAGGAGGCTGGGGAAGGTTGGGGAGTGCAGGTATTGCTTTTGCTTATTCAAAATTTAGCGGAAAAGAAAAAAATCCCCAGGTCATATGTGCCTGCAAAGATGCTGAAAGACAGACAGGAAAGGAGTAGATAGCCATCATGAAGAATAAGCCAGCTATTAGGGAAGAATTAAGGTCATGTAAAGGTTATTTTCCACAGTGTCTTTTTAGGTTTTCTTTTTTATTTTAAGGATTCAGTGGCATTTTCACACATAAGCTTCTTACATTCACATTGCATTCAAAAAACTTAAGAATTGAGTGGACTCTACTTTTTGTAAAGAGAAGAAACCTCAGAGTGTATCAATCTGGGTTATTTTACCAAATCATTCACATAGCTCTGATTTGTGCCTCTCTATATGTGTACTTAATGTCTATCTGTCCTATGACTTTACAAAACAACTATCCCAATAGTGTATAAGCAAAGTTTTGCATTTCAAATGCAATTGCAGTCCCATGAGAGCTAGATTAAACACCCAGTTAAGCACTGATTTACATGTAAAATCAGATTGGATTACCATAATGGCATTCAGCTTGATCTGAACTCAGAATGTTTCTGGGCTAATCTATCCTTGCAGAAAATCACAGTGTTTTGCACTGAGGTTAACACTCTGACATGGCAAACAAGCATGCCACGTAACGTCTAAGGAAATAAACTTTAAAGTGAAAGAAACTGAAAAGCAAAATTACGCAAGGCAAACTGTTTTGTTCATTCAGTGATTACAATGCCTTTTAAAGGCTTATAGTCTACCATAGTATAGAACAATGTAAACCTCAATTGCTTTCCTCTGTGAAACTGAGGCACTTCTCTTTTTTTCCCCTTTGGATGGACTTTTCTTTTAATACAATGGTAGTTCAGACACAGTGTATATCTACCGAGCTTCTCAGAACATAGGAGAGAAAACTCACATCATTGCGCATTTACCTTTGCATTAGGTTGCAATGCACAAATAAGCAAATAGCTTAACAATTCCAAAGGAGTATAATTTATTTCAGGTTCAAGTATCAGCTTGCTTGTTGTGCTGCTGCTAATCACCTCTTAAATAAACAATTGCTTTATCTATGTACTGTGCCTCATTTCACTTTCAAATTATGTGTGTGTTTCGCTCCTAACAGCTTATTATGATCTATAATTAACAATTTTGCTGAAAGCAGAGCCTTGCATTGAAAAGAGCCCACGTGTTATCTGGGAAATACTTGAAAAAGGAGGCCTCTGTTTTAATAACAAACTGACAACTTGAAGTTGTGTATGTATTCTGGTACTATTGTCTTATCCACTCTACTTTAATATATTCATGGATACTCAATATTCAATATATGTAATATATTGCATACAATATTTTTGAAGCAAAAATATTAGTACTTGAAAAGAGATTTTCCACAGCAATTTTGGATATTCCTACAAGCTTTCAGTCATTCCTGGGAAAGTCTTAGCAGAATCTAAACATCAAAAGTGAAAAGTGCTGAAACAAATGAGGACTGAAGACAGAAATTGATGTAGCAGGAACAAAAATGGCCACAAATTCACAAATTCTTAGCAAACGCTGGCATAACCCCTTCCATGATACACTGCTATATGGCTGGGTTTTGTGCGGTTTCTCATCTTAGACTATTGGTACAACAAAGAAGGATGCAGCTCATAACCCCATGACCTGGGGTATCCAGGAAAATGCATTAATTTATTAAATATTGGAATTTCACTTTTTAATACGCACTTGCTAAATGAAATAAACAAGTGAAAACAATCAAACAAAAAAGTATTCAACAATAAAAAGGTTTTTGGAAGAACTTGCAAAGCAACCCATAAATCTTAGAGGAATCATTCCAAATTCTTCCATATAAATCCCCTCTTTTTTTTTTTTTAACTTTATGTGCACACAACCCAAGTATATATTATACATTCTCCAGGGCAAAAATATTGTTACTTAAATTACATTCATATGATTCCTTGATTAAAAAAAAAAAAATCAATTTGCCAGATCAATTTTGCTTAAACAAGTTCATCATACTCTGGAGCAATAAGCCAATCAATAGGGAATGTTTTTCAGATGCTTTGCAGCCATCCCACTTTAGTAATTGCTAGAATTTCATATCGACAGGTGATAGGATGCTTTGAAGGATGAATTGATCTGTTAGCCCCTAGTGTTACAAGGCAACAATGAAACAATAAAGGTATACCCCCAGAGGGTCAGGGTTTGGAAATCAAACAGGAGGTAAGCTGTTACATTATGCATTTGACCCTGTAGGTAATTCAAGAGTGCAAGTTCTTTGGTTGCATTTGAGGCCACAAAAAGGAAAGAGGAAAGGAACAGCTACCGCATAATTATGAAATGATTTTTTTTATTGAAGAAAAGGATGTTGCATAACACCACTCTATGGTGTGTGCTGGATGCATGGCACCAAACAAAAATAAACCAGAAACAAATCCAAAAGGTTGCTAAATGATGATCAACATTCCTAAGATTCTTGGTTTTGTCACAAGTTATTGGATCATAGAATCATAGAATGGCTTGGGTTGGAAAGGATCTTAAAGATCATCTAACTCTAACCCCCATGCTATAGGTAGGTATGCCACCCACTAAACCAGGTTGGCCAAGACTCCATCCAAACTAGACTTGAACACCTCCAGGGATAGGGCATCCAGAACTTCTCTGGGCAACCTGTTCCAGTGCCTCACTGCCCTTACAGTGACAAATTTCCTCCTAATGTCTAGTCTAAATCTATCCTCTTTTAGTTTAAGACCATTCCCCTTGTCCTATCATTATGTACCCAAGTAAAGAGTCCTTCTCCATCTTTCTTATAAGACCCCTTTAAGTATTGAAAGGTCACAATGAGGTCTCCCCGGAGCCTTCTATTCTCCAGGGTGAACATGCCCAGCTCTCTCAGCCTTTCTTCATAGGACAGGTGCTCCAGCTCACTGATCATCTTCACAGCCCTCCTCTGAACTCGCTCAAACAGGTCCACACCATACATGCGCTGGTCCAGCACTCCAGGTGGGGACTCACAAGGGCAGAGTAGAGGGGGACAACCACCTCCCTTGACCTGCTGGCCACTCCTCTTTTGATGCAGCCTGGAATGCAGTTGGCCTTCTGGGCTGCTAGCTTGCACTGTTAACAGGATAGTCATGAGAAATTACACATAAGCAGCTAGAGTGAGTAAAAGGATTTCTAACTAACAATACAGAGAGGAAAATTATTTGCCCTGTAATTATCTTGAACAGCTGCACCCCGTATTTCCATAACCTACCAACTCAGCATGATATCACAATATATAAAAAACAGGTACTGAAATCAAGGCTTGATTCATTATGAAGAGTACTCCCAGTTGTGTGCTCAGGTCACATTCTTGCATACCTTTTGCAGAAACATGGCAAAGCCCAGAATCTATCCACAAAGCTGAAAGGAAAATTTAAAGCCTGTATTCATGTCATAGAATCACAGAATTGTAGGGGTTGGAAGGGACCTCAAGAGATCATCAGGTCCAACCCCCCTGCCAAAGCAGGTTCCCTAGAGCAGGTTGCCCAGGTAGGCATCCAGGAGGGCCTTGAATATCTCTAGAGAAGGAGACTCCACAACCTCCCTGGGCAGCCTGTTCCAGTGCTCCATCACCCTCACTGTGTTCTTTCGCATGGTGGTGCAGAACGTCCTGTGATCCATTTTGTGGCCATTGCCCCGTGTCCTGTCCCCACAAACCACTGAAAAGAGGTTGGCCAAATCCCTCTGTCTCCCACACTTAAGATATTTGTAAATATTAATAAGATCCCCAAATACTAAAGGCCAAAGGTTTGGACTTTATCTAGGCTCAGTTAAACCTCTGACTTGGCTACAAGAGTGAAAATTAAAAAAAAAAAAAAGACATTTTTTCCAACATTTCTGAAAGTCTCTAATTGAGGAAGAAGCAACTAGACAAGGCTATCAAACAACAGTATCAAATCTCAGCCCAGAGAAGTTAACAAAAGCATTGCCATCTGCAAGCACAGGATTCAGTACTGCCCTCTGTTACTTAAGTACTTGGAGCTTTCATGCCTTAGGACAGACTCAGGCGCGGAGAGCACTGCGCTGCACAGCACAGAGCACTAGTGCTATCAAACACACACTTCAGGCACCGCTGACAGTGAGCAGCACCTGCCTCCTGCAAATGTAACCAGACACCAAGAATGCTTTCTTTTCCCTTTCTGGTCATTAGTTCAAACCAACTCAGTATCTCTGTTAAGCCGATACAAGTAGATTAGTGGAATATATGGAAAGCTAGTCATGGCACCACAATTTTATTTATTTTTTTTCCTTGTGGAAAACTGGGACACTGATATGCACTTCTTCCAGAGGAAGTAAAAGAGAAAAGCCCTGTACTGGGAAAATCATTGGGTGATACCAGAACTTAAATTAGGAATAGTACTATCTGGGTGACATGTTAGGCCATGTAGTCTCACTAAATATATATCTTAATGAAAACCTTTACTCATCTTGCAAAATACTTCTTCTGACATAATCTGAGCAGTGTCTCAATCTGACACAGCCAGGACATGAAACATGTTTCAAGCAACTTCATTTTACTCTTAGACCGCCTTAAAACTACGTATTTCCAAAGAACCTGGGAATACTTGTCATATCATATCCTAGTCCACCATTTAGACCACGCACCCAAGTCTACAACAACTGGAATCTGCAAATAAGTCAACTTGAAAGTAATTTTTAAAACTCCTCACAATCAAAGTTTCTTTGATCTCGAGATACGATATCAATATCACATACTGTATGAAAAATATGTAATTAGTTATGTCAGTTTTAAAATCTGATTTTTATATGTATATATACTTTTTTTATTTTTATGAGAATAATCACCAGATCTTTTCACATTCTTATCTCTGTGCCTAGCTGGAAAGTTGCATAAAGAAAAAAATCTTAATAGTATCAGGAAATGCTCTTTAACATAGCATTTGCAAAGCTGTAAGAGCTAATTTGGCACAGCTGGGTCTATGACAGACAAGCCCAACTGCAATGAATAAATGACTACTATTAGGCATGCTAAAGGAACTTAGTGATATGGACAGAAACCAGTACCCAGTTCTGAAGTAGTTAAACTGAATCACCCATAGATTTCGTATGAAAATATTCAACCTCAGCAGCACAATCTCTGAACACGTGCTACTATAAAATAGGTATGATTGAAAGGAATATAGAAATTGAGTGTTAATATTGCACGTCATTGTTAGAATGAAAAGCTAAAAATGCATTTTTGGTTTTGAAATGAACAATTGTACAGCTGCCACGTTAGTGTGGATCATAATGCAAGGAGAAAGCAACAGCAGCAAGTACAGGGGCCGAGAGGCTTGGTTTATGTTCCTAACTCTTACCTATTTACCCCTTCTCCCCATCTATCTTTAGTAGGGTCATTTTCTGTTGCATCTTATCCATTTAGACACATTATAACAGAGTCTTCCACACCATGTGGGGGGTATCATTAATGTATTTGTTTTTACCAAAAGAAATAAGTTCAGCAAATTAGATCACGTTTCACAGGTCACGCTGTTTTTCTCTTAGTTTGCCATTCCTGCAGTTCTTAATCTTAGTGACTGAGAAAGTGCTATTTCTGGTTTTATTGATTTTAAAAGTATGGGTCTTGTGCTTACATTCTCCTACTTGAGTTGAACAGCTTCTAACAAAGGAAAATTAGTTCAGTATTTATTACCATAAAGTGCACTGTCAGCCAAGAGAAAAGTAAGAAAGAAGCAGAGCATGTTTCACTTGTGCTCAAAGTGGCACAAGCACAAAATCATTTATAAAATCTGACTAACTCTTTTTGTTGCTAAGCACAAATTTAAGGATACATCTGATCATCTAGGCCCATAACACAGCTGAGGTGTGCCATTTCTGAACCATATCCCTGTAATAAAAAACATCTTGTTAACAAACATCCAGTAGACACTGACATTTTTAATAGGGTGTACATATAGGCTTTTATCCTGCTCTTTGTGGTAGAAGGGCAGGAAGAGGAAATTCCTCCATTAATTCATCTCCTAGTTCTGCTGCAGGACCACAGGCAAGCAACTCCACTACCCCCTACTAGTGTTACCTATCTTCATTTCCAGTTCTTCTCAACAAGGACTGTTTCATTAAAGATTTGTTCAGCCCCTAACAGTGCAGTTAAAAACCCAAGGCAGCTAATTCAGTGGCAATTGACAGCAGTTCCTTAAACAGAGAGGTAGACCTAAACATAGCCTCTCCATGCCAGAGTACCATAATCAGTTTCCAATAGATGCCACAAACTGCAAGCAAGTTTCTAGAGAGAAGTAATTTGAAAAGGTGGTTGCAACAAGAAACAGAAGAAAATAAAGAAAATTTGAAAGACATCTTTAATGTCAGAAGAATCCTTTCTACCTACTAATACCAGTGAACGCTAACAGCCTGCAGCTCATCAAGGCTTCCCAACACACAGCACCTGAAAGCTGACTGAGACACCTCTGGTATTGATTCCTCTGCAGGGGTGCTGAGAGACATGTCCTGCACAGCTAGCTACCAGCTGTGAATTCACGCCCAGCAGCAAAGCCTCCCTGGATCAGGCTGCAGCCTATTGCCCCAGCTGCAGCAGTTAAACACATTCAAAGCAATTTTTCTGAGAAATGCACATTTCATATGTGCACTTCATGTGTACACAATGGATACTCACGAAGTAAATAGGTCATCTGAAACAGAACAGTAAGAGCACAGGTTAAGACTACAGAACAGTCATATCCTTACAACTAGTGTACCCTAGGAGCTATTTGGAAAAGGCTATTTTTCCCTGGCTAAAAGACTGATTTGTTTTCATTTACCTTTTCCTACTCTGAGTTACCAGTAGCTTCTGAAATTACCCAAAGAGCTGAAGATGGGAATACTATCCCCATAATTCCCTTAAAAACAGGATGACACCTGATGAGGATGACTCTAATGACATGTACAATTGAAGAGTAACACCAGAAAAAGCATCAAACTCTTCTGATATTGTAAGGTAAGTGTCTATATGTACACCGGCAGTACATATATAAATATAAACACCACATATATATACCGCACATATATATGTGGTAGCCTGAGGCTGCCAGAAACTTTGCCTGCTGAATGAATTATAGAACAGGAAGCAGATGGGCTGTGTATATGAAACAACCACTATCTGGCATGATGTGCTGCGCAATTTGGCTGCAAAGATTAAATTGAGCTATTGAATGTTTAATACACTATGCATAACAAATACAGCCAGAGCCACAAAACAGCATAAATTACAGAATTGGTATTCACGCTGCCTTTCCCAGGAATCAATACACTGCCACAGCTCATAAGAGTCTGTTGTTTAATACACATAAAGAAGAGAAGAATTCTTCTATTAAAATGAGTTATCTGGGCTATTTACCAAAGGCAGTGATTTAACAGTGGTAAAGTCTATGTAGTGCTGTTGAATGCAGATGATAATACTTCTTGTCCTTGTCGGCCTATTTCATTGCTCCTATCAGTTGCTGCTGCTGCAAGGTCCCCTGGGTACATTAGCAGTCAGTCCAGGAAGTGTGTTTTAAGTAATGGACATAATGTTCACATTTGCTAGACCAGCCTTCTCCCTAATCATGAATTATTCTTCCCCAAGGCTCAATTGGAACATTACTTTAGAAGCAGAAGATTTAATCCTTTTCAGCTGATTGGAGGGAATGATTACAGTATTATTTTCTTGTACAGGCTGTCTCTAGTGAAGGTGCCTTTTTCTGTCCCCATCTTTAATAGGCAGCAATCTTTATTTCCCTGGAGGGAAATGGCAATGAATTCAAAATGGGATAAATCTCCAGGAATGTGAGGTGCTGAGACTGTAGATCACTGCTGGTTAGTTAATTAGTTTAGCCTCTGCTTGTTTCATCTCCAGGACAGAACACCTTGCTACAAGGGAAAAGGAGGAAAGCATACAAATAACCAATCACGCTGCCTACAAAACTCAACCTCTGTGCACCTTTTTTTTAGACAGTAACCTACAGCTTTGATTTTTATTTGAAGTGATCAGTCAAATAAGCAGTGCACTGTTTCCTTGGACCATTCCAACTCCTAAGAATTATTCAACCTGCAGAAATGGATTACATCTTTATCCAGTGGAAACTGTTAAAACAGATACAGACAGGAGACAACAAAAGGAGACATTTATAGACTAACGTGAACGTGATTGCTGTTGACATACAGAGATATGTTTACTCAGACAGTGAATCTTGCACTCTGTGAGATGGAAAAATAAATATATTCATCACACACAGAAGCTAAATGCACCTTTGAACACTGGACCCACAACAACAGTTTAAGTTTTTAATTACTGATGTTTCTGCATCAAAGGTGGAAAAAAGATCATCTGTCTTCTGCTTGAGAATATGGTTTGAAAATCTAATAATTCTCAATCACTTTTCTTTCAATATACTGGGGTAAAAGTGAGTACTCTGAAGGTTTTCAAATCCCTGCACTGAATTAAATGAAAGCATTAAATTAAAGTTTTTCCTACAGTATATGCACACAATTTTTATTTCCCCTAAAGGTTTCCTCATGGGACCAACTTTTAAAGCAGTAAATAGAGGAGGAGAAGGCTCATTAATACACTTGTAACCCAAAACCTGATCAGTCCACCATCTTTAATTTAGAGAAAGGCACCAAACTGACGTTTGCAATTTATTTACAATTACACAAGATCATGCTATCCTGACCTTGCTTATAAGTATATTATATGGCCAGGAGTTGAGTACAATGCTTGCAAAGAGTAGAAAATCAAGAATGCCTGGGGCTGACATTTTTCAGTCTTTACAACAGCAGATAAAAAAAAAAATATATATATATAAAAAAAATAATCCCAAAACAATCTTTAAAGTGAATTTTGCAGGAACAGGACATTGTAGAATAATAATTATTTTGTTAAATCTAAAACATGAAAAGTATGAATGAGAGGCTTTTCAAGGACTATGCCAACTTGGGTACCTTTCTGTTTTTTTCTTTGATAGAAAAAGTTATATTGTGATACAGAATTAGAGATATATAAGTTAAAAGTAGAACCATTTATTTATAGCTACTTCAACCATTTAAAAGAATGATGCTGCAGTTCTTGATAAGTTGAAAGGTCACAGAGAGCTTTTACCTTGGCACATGGAGAGGGGTGTGAGGATTTTCTCAGTACAAGAAACTGGAAAGTGCTCATGTTCCCACTCTATGGGCTCATGCTACAAGTAAAGCACAAAATCTTTCCCCTGAGGTTCCTCCCTCAAGCATTTCAAACTGAACTCAGTCACCAACTGCATAAGAGTTAGCCCATAAATTATGTTTGGATTTTACATTATTTGGTTTCATTTTTTGCTGCATTTACACTTTGCGTAATGGGTAACATTCACAGTCCAGTTATTCTCACTAAAACTCATCTAAATTTAATTTGCTACAAGCAATGATGCACAGCCTTAGTTTGAACAGAAACTCTACAAATGTCACAAATGAGACTTGCATATAAGATTTTTTTTTTTCCTTAATGTATAGTGCATTGTCCTTCTAGATCTGGACTCTTAGCTGTAACAATATATAATTTTGGATATAGATTTACTTTGAAAAGAAATAAATTCATTACTTTACTGAGCCCCAGGAAAGTGTGTGAAGTTTTATGTATAGATAGATAGGTAGATAGATAGATAGGTAGATAGATAGATAGACAGACAGATAGATAAAGCAGTCTTGAGACTGAAAAAAATCAGAAAAATGATGGCTGGTGCTGAACACAGTTGGTTCTAAAGATAATTAACATCTGTATATTAAACTATTGCCAGTAGTGGAAAATGAGTTTCCTGGAGACCCTTACTTCAATAGATTTATTTTTATTTTATTTTTTAATATTTGATCCCTAACTGCAGGTACACTTAGCACTTCTGAAAGACAGACTATTAATTCAAATGTAATCACCCAGGGGAACTCCTAATATTGGAGAATACAAGTATGAATCCCTGCAAATTTTGCAAGAGCAAAAGGTGAACATTGAAAATAGAGCCCTCCCACACCAGTAAGGTAAAAAGAGAGTTGGGATTTCTTCATCTGTGATGTGTTAACAAGGGTTGGGAGATATGGCAGCTGACAGCAGCAACTCTCAGGAATTTTAATCTGCATATGACTCAGATAGCATAGTCAATATTCCCCTGTAAGTAGTATTTCCACCAGTAAATATTTAGTTGGGTTAGCTAATACTTAAAAATATCCTTTTGTCTTTATCACAGATAGGTATTATTTTTATTGAAAAACTCCTTAATATTCTTCCTATATTGAAGACCCTTCCTAGGGGAACTGTACAAATCTAGTAAGAGACCACCTGTTCGCAAAGTAATAACTGAAAGATACGCAGTTCAGATCGGCAAGTGCAGAGGTTATGTACACTGGTATAAGGAGGAGGCAGGAAAATCATCCACAATGGACAACAGCTATTTCCCCATTATATTATCCAGAGCACGCACACAGCATGGATGTGCTAATTTGTTATCTCAAGATGTTTAATGCCACTAGCAAACTTCTCTGTGTCTATGTTCATACATCCATGCATTAGTCTTGTATGTGACAGAGTTAATTTTCTCAGTAGTGGCTTGTATGGTGTTGTGTTTTGTTTTTTGAGGCCCTGAGCAACCTGATCTAGTGGGTGGCGTCCCTGCCTACGGCAGGCGGATTGGAACTAGATGATCTTTGAGGTCCCTTCCAACCCAAGGCATTCTATGATTCTATGATAAACACTGATGTTCTAGTTGTTGCTGAGCAGAGCTTACACTGAGTAAAGGACTTTTCCATTTCTCACCCTACCCCACCTGTGAGGAGGCTGGGAGTGCACAAGAGGTTGGGAGGAGACATAGCCAGGACAGCTGACTCTAACTGACCAGTAGGATATTCCATATCATATGACATTATACACAGCAGTAAAAGTTGGCAGAAAGAAGAAAGCTGGAGGAGGAATACTTGGAGTTATGGCATTTGTCTTCATAAGTTACAATTACACATGATGAAGCTCTGCTCTCCTGGAAATGGCTAAACACCTGCCTGCTCACAGGAACTAGTGAATATGTTTTGCTTGCATGTGCCGCTTTTCTTTTACCTACTAATCTCTTTGCCTTGACCCACAAGATTTCTCACTGTTACCCTTCCAAATCTCTCCCTCATCCCACTGTGTAACAGTGTGAGCAACTGTGTGGGGCTCAGCTGCCTACAGGTGTTAAAGTGCAAGCCTAGTATCATTTCCTCAGTCATTTCTGTCTTCTCCAGTGACTCCATATTCTCCCTCTTCAGAGGCTCTGTAATCTTGGTTCCTCAAGGTTTGGTATTACCATTGCTTCACTAGTGGTGATGCAAGCTGGAGCCATTCGAGGAAGGCTTGCAATTGCTTGTGTATAATTTGCATTAGTTTAGTCCCAGATTGGTAATTCATCATTTCTGGATTAGTAGGATCTGGTGTGTATTCCTGCAGATACTCATAACTGGGACAGTGTCTTCCAGTGAGAAGGAAGTTGAACAGGACTTCAAGAACAGTAGAGATAAGCCACACCTGAACTCTTTTGAAAACCCACTCTATTTCTAAGTTGCATAAACATCACACATGAAGAACATTATGCTCTGGCTATAATTCTCACAGCTATTTCTTTCAATCATCTGTCATTGAAAGCAACATTACAATCAACCTTTGTGTAGTCTAGTGGAATAGAGATATATAAAATTATTGATAATGATAGTGAATAGAAGACACTTCCCAGCTGCAGGAAGATGTTTCATTTTAAAAAAAAATGTTCAAGGCTATTTATTTTTTGATTCTGTGAAAAGAAAAAAAAAATATATGAAAGTGTTTGCTCTGAATGCATTCTGTGAATTAACTAACAAACAAGAAAAGGCTAACTACACCAATCATCTCTTCCTCATCCAGTGAAATGAGTTTGACATGATTTCTCTGTTATTTGGAGATAACTGCCAAAGCCAGAAATTGTCTGAAAGTATATTTGTACTCATGAAAAGAGCAATCCCACACAAAGCAGGCACCAAAACCAACACATGGATGATAGTTCACTGCAGTGAGGCCACCAGTAATTACTGTCCAGAACACAAAACAAAACAAAACAAACAACAAACAAAACAACAAAAGCTTAAAATCAGTAAGCTTAATGAATAAATCTCCTCCAACAAGAGTTATCACAGAGAAAAGTGAATGACTAAGCAGCAGTGAGGCATTCCACATTATTCTGATCTTAAAAGCAAGTGTCACAAGTTTATGAACTGCCTCATGTGATTAAGTTTCCTGAAACAGCAGCCCTACTTCCATGTTTAGGGTGTAAATTCTAATACAATATATGTATTTTTTTTCCATCTGAAAGAGCAAAAACTGGAACTCAAGTCTTTCACTTTATTCCCCAGCTAGACAGTCATGTTCATTCCACTTGGTCCAACAGAGGAAGGTGGAGAGAAAGGAGAGACAGAGGGAGAGAGAGAAAGAACCAGAGAAGTGGTCACTAATGTATTGTGTGTGAAGACCAACTCCATAGGTTTGCTTCAGATGAGTGAAAAACACTCCTCTGACCTCTGGCTGGTAGACCAGAACTCACGGGACATGGTGTCTGAGGAACAAGGTGGTAGAAAGAGGAAAAAAAAGTTTATTTTTGAATGCTGACAAGGCTCAGGGACCAAGTGTTTCTGCACTAACAAGATCAAAACACTTCTAAGCAGACCTTTGCAGACTAAGAACTTTTTCTGCTGAAAAGAAAAAGGAAAAGGTAACTAAAAACTTGTGCATGGAGGTGTGAATCACGTTTTTGGATCTTTCTATTTATATTGCTTCTTAGGGTCTAACAAGATTTTTGAGAGAATGAGGCATAAAGTATACCGAGGAATTGTATCCAAGTGTGGATTAACAGAGCTTTATACTAGATTCAGCAGGGGAAGGGGATGTACATCTGAGCGATAGAAAAGAATCAGGGAACACCAGCATTTTAGGAAGCAACAGGAAAATACCTGTGAATCGTTTCAAAGGAATTAGTGAGAGCTCCTTTAAAAAGGTGATGTGGTTGATAGCCCAGCTGAAGTGCCTCTACACCAATGCATGCAGCATGGGAAACAGGGAGAGGGTTGGAAAGCCACAGTAAAATTAGAAAACTATGACCTAATCGATGTCACGGAAAGGTGGTGGGATGAGTCGCACAACTGGAATACTGCAGTCAAGGACTTCAACGACCTGGTCATCTGCTGGAAAAGGTACACAGCAGGCTGTGAGCAATCCAGAAGACTCCTGGAGTGCATCGACGATAACCTCCTGCTCCAGATATTAGAAAAAACAACCAGAGGAGAAGTGCTACCGGTGTTGACTCATTAAATGAGCTCATTAAAGAGATTAAGATTGGAGGCTGTCTGGGCTGCAGTGACCACGTCCTGGCTGAGCATGTGATCTCGAGGAATATGGGCCTGGTGAAGAGCAAAGTCAGGACCCAGAATTTTCAAAGAGTTAAATTCCAGCTGTTTAAAGAATTAGTGGATGGGACCCCCTGGGACACTGTCCTTAGGGACAAAGGAACTCATCAGCGCCGTCAACACTTTAAGGATGCTTTTCTTAGAGAGCAAGAGCTCTCCATCCCCATGTGTAAGAAATAAGGCAGGAAAGGCAGGAAACTGGCATGGCTGAACAACCTGAGGTCAACCTGAGGCACAAGGAGGAAATGCACAGGCAGTGGAAGCAAGGATATGTGGCCTGGAAAGAGTACAGGATGCTGTTTGTATGTGCAGGGATGGGATCAGGAAAGCCAAGGCACAGATGGAACTGAGCTTGGCAAGGGATGCTAAAAATATCAAGATGGGATTCTATAGCTATATTGGCCAGAAAAGAAAGGCCAAGGAAATCATAACCCCTCTGATAAATGAGAAAGGGGAACCAGTAATGACAAACATGGAGAAGGCTGAGGCAGTCAACAAATTCTTTGCCTCAGTCTTCACTGTCAGCCAGGCTTCTCTTGTCTCTCAAGTCTCTGAACCACTGGATGGGGCTGGAGGAGCAAAGTTCCTCTCACCATAAGCAAAGAGCTGTTTCAAGACCACCTGATGAAAATGAACAGGTCCATGAAAATGAACAGGTCCATGGGGCTGATGACATTCATCCCAGGGTCAGGAGGGAACTGGCTGATGTAGTTGCAAAGCCTCTCTCCATCATATTTGAAAAGTTATGGCAGTCAGGTGAAGCCCGCAGTGACTGGAAAAAGGGAAATATTACTCCCATTTTTAAAAAGGGTAGAAAGGAAGACACAGGGAACTACAGACCAGCGAACCTCACTTCTTTGCCTGGGAAATCATGGAACAGATTCTCCTTGAAGCAATATCAAGGCACATGAAGGACAAGGAGGTGATCCGAGACAGCCAGCATGGCTTCATCAAGGGCAAATCTTGCCTTACCAATCTGGTGGCCTTCTGTGATGGAGTGACTGTATCAGCAGACAAGGGAAAACTGACCAATGCCATCAACCTGGGCTTCTGTAAGGCCTTTGACACAGTCCCATATTACATCCTGGTTTCCAAACTGGAGAGAGATGGATTTGAAGGATGGACCATTCAGTGGATAAGTAGTTGGCTGGATGGCCACAAACACAGAGATGTGGTCAATAGCTCTATGTCCATGTGGAGGCTGGTGATGAGTGGTGTCCCTCAGGGGTCCATCTTGGGACTGGTGTTGTTTAACATCACTATCAATGACACAAACGGTGGGACTGAGTACACCCTCAGAAAGGTTTCAGATGACACCAAACTGAGTGGTACAGTTGATGCAGCAGAAGGAAGGGATGCAGTCCAAAGGGGCTTGAACAAGTTTGAGAAGTGAGCTGATGTGAACTTAATGAGGTTCAACTAGTCCAAGTGTAAGGTGCTACACTTGTGTCAAGGCAATCCCAGACGTGAAGACAGACTGAAAGAACAATACATTTTGATCAGCCCTGCAGAGAAGGACATGCAGGATGTGGTGGACAGGAAGCTCAACATGAGCCAGCAGCGCATGCTTGCAGCCCAGAATGCAAACTGTATCCTGGAATTCATCAACAGAGGTGTGGACAGAGGGTCAGGGAGGGGATTGTCCCCCTCTGCTCTGTGCTTGTGAGGCCTCACTTGGAGTATTGCATCAGGGTCTGGGGCCCCCAGCATAAGAAAGACATGGACCTGTTAAGAGTGGGTCCAGAGTGGGTCCAGAGGAGGGCCACAAGGATGATCAGAGGGCTGAAACACCTTTTCTATGAAGACAGACTAAGAGAGTTGGGGTTGTTCAGCCTGGAGAAAAGATGGCTCTGGGGAGACCTCACTACCAGCTTTCAGTACTTAAAGGGGGCTTATGAAAAAGATGGAGAGTGACTTTTTAGATGGGCAGATAGTGACAGAACAAGGGGGAATGGTTTTAATCTAAAAAAGGGTACAATTAGAGTAGTTGTTAGAAGGAAATTCTTCACTCAGAGGGTGGTGAGGCACTAAAATAGGTTGCCCAGAGAATTTGTGGATGCCCCATCCCTGGAGGTGTTTAAGGCTAGGTTGGATGGGGCCCTGTGCAACCTGATCTAGTGGGTAGCATTGCTGCCAATGGCAGGGGGCTTGAAACTAGATGTTCTTTATGGTCCCTTCCAACCAAAGCCATTCTATGATATGATTCTATAAATGAAGTATCAAATATATTGAGGATTTGAATACAGGTGCATCAAACACATTAACACCTGGTCAACTTTCCTGCCACAAGGCTGGTATTATAATACCAAAGTTAGACTTTTACTGTTGTCATACATTAAGCAGTAGTGTGGAAATAGTAGCACCTTCTGGTATGTTGAGTTTATTGCGCCCATTAAAGGAAGGGGCATATTCCAACTGAACCATGGAAGTCCTTAACTAGTTTTCTCACCATCACAATAAAGTTAGAAACCCCTTCAAGAAACCTAAGTTACCATTATCTGTAAACTAGTTGAACTGCAAAAGTATTGTTACAGATGTGGTTTTTTTTCCTTTCTTTCTCTTTCTCTTTCTCTTTCTCTTTCTCTTTCTCTTTCTCTTTCTCTTTCTCTTTCTCTTTCTCTTTCTCTTTCTCTTTCTCTTTCTCTTTCTCTTTCTCTTTCTCTTTCTCTTTCTCTCTTTCTCTCTTTCTCTCTTTCCTTCCTTCCTTCCTTCCTTCCAAGTACTTTTAGAAAAAAATGTATGGAAATGGTTGGATTAAGTATTGCAGTACATTGCGATATTTAAAGGGGCAATAAGATCATTATGCTTTTGGAACAGCAAGACTGTATGTTTAATAACATCCTTCTCTAGCTATTCTGTAACGTCCACAGAGAGATGCCAGAAAATAACCCATGGGAATTTCATTCTCAAGCTAAGAAAACAGTATGTAGACCTTCAACATTCAAGGGTCAGTGTAACAGAATTTAAAAGATGTTTTTCCAAAAACAGCTTTAAGAGAGACAGTATGGCTCTAATGAAGCAATGAAAGCTAATATTCTATCCTTTTTTGATAAATTGGGAAGACCTATATTGTCAATCAACTAAAGAATCAATTAATTGGAATATGGATTACTCTGAGAATATATCCATCTTTTGACTTCACTGAAATCATGCTGCCATACAAGTCCTATGAATATCCTTTAGTCTTTACTCACTTGTACAGTGCTTGAGACTGTGCACTGACATACCTGTGAATCAGTTATCACAAATATAACACATTCCTAAGTACCAACAGTGCTTGTGACTCTGTCAGAATGTTTCTTCTCTTGAAGCACACAAATGTCAGGTTGGGGTAATAAATTACTCAACACTTAAGGTAACTTTAGTCCAACAGAAAGCTATGGCCTTCTCTCTCTCTCTCTTTCTCTCTCTCTCTCTCTTTAACCCAGAAAGAAAGATTTTACTGGCAAATAAAATATTCATTTTTGAACTCATACTTTGGTACTGAAAGGATGAGATGCATCCAGACTCCAACTATTCCAAGGCTCCAAGGTCTTTAACAAAATTTCCAGATAATCATATGCATATGCACTTTTTAAAATGAATTCTACGTATCAAAAGATTTTGTCTGTCTGAAGCTTTTTGTGAAGATAACTGTATGTGGAAGGATTTCATACTCTTCTCTAATAAAAGTATAACATCCACAATAATGTATGTGGCCATTCAGTTTTCAAGAGAATACTGAAATGCAACATAATAAGATTCAATATACGCTCCCATCTACCTAAAGGTGACATCTACATATGCCTGTAAATACCATATAAAAAAAATTCAATACCACTACCTCAAGTAGAGTTGTTTCTCCCTTATTCTCTCATTCACGAGTATCCCTCTGTTAAAACAAAATCTATATAACCTGAAGATATTTAAATTTACCTTAACATCCGGTCATGGGCTTATACCCCAACTCTACAATTCATGAATGTAGAGCCACTGCCCAGAAAATGAGGCTTCATTTTTTCACATTTACAAGTTTGCAGTACAGTTATTGTCGTTGTAAAAACAACATTTCCCGATAAACCACATATAAAGTAACTGTATTTTGAATAATAAAGCATTGTACAAAAGAGGGAGAAAAAGCATCCTAGCTCTTATCATTTCAAAGTACAGCTGCTGTAGTCTAGTCAGCTGAACTCTATACACTGCATATCCCATGAAGACACTAAGAGTAAATGATGAAGAACCAGTTGACTGCTCCTCTCATTTTCTCAATTAGGCAGCTTGGATTTTGATTTCACGTTGTCAGCTGGCAGGAAGCCTGGAAGATCAGTAGAGTGAAAACCCAATATGGTGGGGGTCCGAAAACTATCCTAGGATTATTCATAGCCTTCCATCATTCCTTTTGCAAGCAGGTAGAGTGTGCAACAGCAAGGGAGGTGTTTTAACTCCCATAGCCTCAGCTCAACAGCTTTTGCCACAGCGCAACAACCAAGTGAGAAATAATTGCTTACTTCCACTTGCTTGGTTGTTACCACAAATTAATAAGGACAGAGCAGAAGGTAGACTGAGAGGAGAAAGAGTAGTGCTTTTCAGCAGGAGGGGTGATCAAGCATACCCCAGGGCAGCTACCAAGCCCGACCTGATGCATAAGTGGGTGACAGCAGCAGATGTGGGACAAAGGCAACCTGAAGCCAGGGCGTGCTTCACAAGACAGGAAGTTTGGCTGGCCTCTGACCTGAGAAGAAAATTAACCTACTGTGACCAATTGATTTGCCTGTAAAACAGAAATGTTCTTGGCAGGTGTGTGGTTTGGAAAACCTTTTCAAAGTGGAGCAAATCATACCCCCATAGTTTGCACCAGTCTGACCCCAGACCACTGCTATCATTCTGCCCTCAGGAGAATTCTCACTCTTCATCTCACACTTGCCACATAAAAAATGATACATTTTCAAACAATCTGCTTATTTTTAAAAACCGTTGTGGTATCCAGGCTCTCTCTCTCTCTCTCTCTCTCTCTCTCTCTCTCTCTCTTTCTGACCTTTTTTTTTAGTTAAAGCAATTCTATTTGCTCTTCAGTATTTAGAAGTAAAAGCTTAATCCCCAAGGAAATGTATGGTACACATTTCCAACTGCAGTATGCACTTATTTGTGAAAGCCAGGAGTTGTTTTATAAATGTATTTGGGAAACACAAGGTTTTTCAGCCAGTCAGGACATTTTCCTATTTAAACATTGATATAAAAACCTTGCCAAGCAAACCAGGAAGTTGAGAGAGAAATTTTGCAGTGAACAGAAAAGCAGCTGTTTTCTCTCCCTGAAGTCTTACTAATTTAACCAATTGTTTCTTTAAACAACAACAGTAACAATAATGAAGACAAACTTTAGCTTTTGTTAAACATGTCACAAGCAGAAGATGTGTGTTGACTAAACTGGTATTTTTCCATGTGAAGGGCATGAGAGGGCATATAAATTTAATCACATGCTATGTTTCAATACCATTTTAGTATGTGATGGGACAAAATACTCTTCGCTGCTGCTTTAAGATTCCTAAAGAATTCCCAAGCAAAACTTTTCAAGCACGTGCAGAAAATCAATGCATTAAAATATCACTGAAAAGCTTTGAACTTTGGCTCTTCAGATGAAAACTGCTTTAATGCAATGTCAGGCTGAGAAATTTGATTGTAGTATAAGTGGATTAAAAAACAAAAAAACAAACAAACAAACAAAAAAAACACATATATTTACCCCTTGAATAGAAGTAAATAAATTAATTCTGCATGACAATTAACAGCATCCTGTGCTGTTGTCTTTACAGTGACTTCATCTGAATATCACATGACCTTGTTTACAAATAATGATTTTGAAATGCCAAGCCTCTGAGTTCAGACACTTTTTTTTTTTTTTTTTCCTTTCCGGTCAGCTGCCCTTAACAATTTTCTCTTTTCTACAAATATCTGTAGCCAGAGCATCTATTTTCTGCACATGAGCACAAGGACACTTGTGCACTAAGAAAGCACTACCACTTACAATGCTTTTCACTCCTCTTCTGTTTAAAGTCTCGTTGGTAAAGAAGCATAAACAATAATGGGAGTCTCAGGTCACCAAGTATAAGACACAGAGAGTGAAGAGTAAAGTAAACCAGGGCTTCAGAACTAATACTGGTTCCATGAGCTCAATAACATTTTAGGTAGTCAGGCCTGATTAGCAATTCAGCAGTATGCAACTACACAAGTTTCATACAATGTTACACAAAAGGAACCTCACCTAAAGGTCCAGGGGCAGGACACCCATCTTTCATACCTCAGAAACTCATTTGCCTTGAGACTCTCCATTTCTTAGCTCCTCTATGCAGGCAGACCTAGGGCATTCATATTACCTACCAACATGACAACTCTTTTTTTAAACTCATTTGAACAAAAATTGTACTTCCATAGTGCATTTAATACAGGCAAGAGCTTGTGTCCAAAAGCATAGTATTGAAATGTAGAAGAAATTCTTTAGAAGTCTTTAAAATCTTTTACAGTCCTCTCTGCTGATGAAGGGGTAGGCAGAGAAAGCAGGTATAATGATTTACCAAAATTACAGCCACAGCAGTTCCTGAAACTCTGTTAGTCCTGCCTGAACTAGCCAAGCTCCCACACCAGGAACAGAAGAGGTGTTTCCTGCTGGAAGCTACCAATGCAGTTGTATTTGTATGCATGTGCAGAAATCTAATTGCTACCTAGGGGAAAGAAATACACCATACCTTAATATTTGTGGCACACTTGTACTTGTGCAAAGGTATACCTGTGGGTCTATTTATGAATGATTTGCAGCAAATAGCTGGACAGTTCATTCAGCAGATAAACTGTGGGAAAGAGCAGCAATACTTGAAGCAAGCTCAGCCCATCAGGTGACATTTGCAGTTACTAGCACACATCTTCACAAAAAAAAAAAAAAAAAAAAAAAAGGAAGTGGACTTTAATTTTTTGCCTGACGTGCACTTAAGAGGTGAGCAGTGGGGTGATTAACAGTGCTATTTTGGATGCCATCCGTATGGAAAGGAGGGTCACTCAGCTGTGCTGACCTGTTGAGCCAGTGCTATTCTTTGCCTGGCTATGCTTTGCTCTCCTTCTGGAGGTTCAGCCCAGCCCCAATGACATGCAAAACCTCCAGACTGGTCTAATGAGCCTCATTATTTCTCCTTCCTTTTGTTTCCCTATGTAATTCTGCATCTGCTGGTGAAAATGCCTTTTCCTGAGGACAAAATGAACCAGGCACTAGTTGAATCACTGCTTCTGTGCTCCAGGAGCCCCATCCCATGCATGGGGCCAGCCATGGCACCACCACTATGTGGGCCTGGAACAGTGCCGTCTGGAGGAGGCCCCGACAGCTGGAGGCATCCGCCCTCCAGGCCTGGTGCATACGGCACGGGAAAGCTGCAGACCACTCCAGTTCTCCACAGAGTGCTGGCAAGCCTCACAGGCCTGGCTCTCCTTCCCCGTTCTCAACTGCTGCCACAGATGTCCAAACTTTATAACAGAGATGAGCCTGGACGCCTGCAAAAACAGCTGGAAGCAAGGAGTGGGAGCCAACCTAATTGGCTGCAGTACAGGCCATGGCTGTGTTAAAAGAGGAAGCAAGAGGAAAGAAAAGGAGCTGCCTTCAGAGACTGCAGCCACCACTTAAACAGTTGAAATAATTAAATACTTTATCCTATCCTTGCTTCTCCACTTAAAAACCTGCAGTCAGAGCCAGGGAGGCCCACTGTATCTTGCGCAAATGTGGTCTGTTCTTCTGAAAAAAATTAGACATCCTAGGTTAAAAGTTGCATCAGACATCAGCGCTCCTGGTCGAAGAAATGCCCTACTGAGTTTCAGTTACAGCCAGAAGATCACGAGATCATTCGGGAGCATGCACCATGTCTTCCAGCATATTCTAAGCATAATAGTGTTTTCAGCAACTCCTTGGGAAAACAAACCAAACCAAAATAAAACTGACAAAACCACAAACACTCTTATATTTACTAGTGCCATAGTAAAATAGTGCCCAGGTATTTTCTAGTATGTGGAAAAATAGGAAGAAAAAAATCTGAGCTACTTTAAAAGCACATACAAATCTACTGTTTGGAATTAGGGCATTAGGTGAACAGGCACAAGCAGCTGCCTATTGCATGTGGACAGTCTACGGTTACTAACTTCAACCAAAAAAACTCAACTAAAACAATGATGAGACCTCTCTTTTGCCACATATCACATAAACCAGTTTTGCCACTACCTAGTAAATCTTCTGGGCAGAGCACTCTTACCTAAATCAACTAAAAAAGTAGTGGAAACAGTTTCAAAGGCATAAGTGACATTCAAACTGCAGGATCCAGGAGTACTTTCTAGTGCCTAAATCCAGATGTGGCCCCAGGCAAGAAAT
Source organism: Cygnus atratus (assembly GCF_013377495.2). Classification (NCBI taxonomy): domain Eukaryota; kingdom Metazoa; phylum Chordata; class Aves; order Anseriformes; family Anatidae; genus Cygnus; species Cygnus atratus. The sequence continues at coordinate 42,130,306 of NC_066396.1, forward strand.
CAAACACCAACATGCAGCAAAGCTACGTGGCACACTCCAGTGAACCCTTGGGAAGGAATCCCAGAGACACAGACTGAGAAGAGACTATGATACACCATGAGGAGATCTCTGATGTGGTTGAGCTGTGACAAAGATATCAGGACATCATTGTAGAACAGTCCAGAGAAAGCCAACAATGAAATTATTGTAGTAGCATCTAACAGATTAGGAAGAAAAACAGGACTAGAAATGAAAACATTAAAGATTTGACAGATATTGTCCCAGTCACAGGACCTTGCTACTGGTCTATGATTCTCTCACTTCTGTAATCTCTCTCTTTTGAATGGGCTATTAAATATTTATTTATTTATTTATTATTCTCTGACGTAAAAAAAAAAAAATCCCATATGTGACTATTTAACAAAGTCATAAATTTTGGTAATTCCATCAATATTTGGCTGTTGCAAATTTTCTCATGGATTAGAAAACAAACAAAGAAACAAACAATAACAACAACAACAAAAAAACAGCTCAGTCTCTCATGTGCCACTTTCATTTTATTAAGAATTTTAATGTTCTGGCAACACACCAACTGATGTCTTTTGCCATGACTAGAATATATGATATACTATTAGAAGGATGTTATATCAACTACACTAGAGATATAAGACATTTTCCTAATAGGAAAAACAAGCATAATTTATAAACCAACTCTTCTGCATCATGGCTCACAATTTCGCTAGTCTTCTAAGCAAACATCTTTAAAATGATTTCCAATGATCTAAACTAATAAGCAGACTTTGGCCTCTCCAGTAATCTGCTTGCTAGAGTATAATGGGATAAAGCCTTTGAGAGAAGACGGGCCCAAGAGAGCTGATTCAAGAATCACCTCCTCCAATTTCAAGAGCAATGCAACCCAATGAAGAGGAAGTTGGACAAAACACCAGGAGGCCTTCATGGATGAACAGGGAGCTCCTGGTTAAACTCAAAAACAAAAAGGAAGCCTACAGAAGGTGGATGCAAGGACAGACTAGGAGAAATACAGAGAAATCATCCAAGCAGCCAGGGATCAGGTAAGAAAAGCTAAAGCTTTAGAATTAAATCTAGCTAGGGACATCCAGCGCAAAAAGGACTTGTATATCAATGATAAATGGAAAATTAGGGAAAATGTAGGCCCTGTTTGGAAGGAAATTTAAGACCTGGTTACTTGGGATATGGAGAAGACTGAGGTAAACGATGACTTTTTTGCATGGGTCTTCACCATCAAGAACTCCAGCCATACTGACCAAGTTGCAGAAGGGAAAGGCAGGGACTGGGAGAATGAAGAAACACCCACTGTAGGAGTAGATCAGGTAGGTTCCAGACCAGCTAAGGAACCTGAAAGTGCATAAGTCCATTGAACCTGATGAGATACATCTGCAGGTCCTGAGGGAACGGGCAGATGTGGTTGCTAAGCCAATGTCTATCATATTTGAGAAGTCATGGCAGTCTGGCGAAGTTCCCACTGACTGGAAGAGGGGAAATATAACCCCCAGTTTTAAAAAGGGAAAAAAGGAAGACCCAGGGAACTACAGGCCAGTCAGTTTTCACCTCTGTGCTGAGCAAGATCATGGAGTAGGTCCTCCTGGAAACTATGCTAGGACACACGGAAAATAAGGTGGTGACTGGTGACAGCACACATGGCTTCACTAAAGGCATATCGTGCCTGACAAATCTGGTGCCCTTCTATGATGGGGTTATGGCATTGTTGCATGGGGGAAGAGCAACTAACATCATCTACCTGGACTTGTGCTAAGTGTTTGACACTGTACGCCATGAAATCTTTGTCTCTAAACTGGAGACATGGGTGAATGTGAAGCACAGGGAGTTCCATGTGAATGTGAGAGGACACTTCTTTACTGTGAGGGTGACAGAGCACTGGAAGAGGCTGTCCAGAGAGGATGTGGAGTCCCCTTCTCTGGAGATATTCAAAACTCACCTGGATGCCATCCTGCACAATATGCTCTAGGTGATCCTCCTTGTCAGGTGGTTGGACTAGATGATCTTCAGAGGTCCCTTCCAACCTTGGCCTTTCTGTGATTCTGTGATTCTGTGATTTGATGGATGGACCACTTGGTGGGTAAAGAATTGGCTGGATGGTCACACTCATAGAATCATAGAATCACAGAATATCCTGGGTTGGAAGGGACCCACAAGGATCATTGAGTTCAACTCCTGGTCCACACAGGTCTACCCCAGAATTCAGATCACATAACTCAGAGCACAGTCCAAACACTTCTTAAACTCTGACAGGCTTGGTGCTGTGACTACATCCCTGGGGAGCCTGTTCCAGTGCACAACCACCCTCTCGGTGAAGAACCTTTTCCTGATATCCAGCCTGAACCTCTCCTGTCAAAGAGTTGTGGACAATGGCTCAATGTCCAGGTGGAGATCAGTACCGAGCAGTGTTTCTTGGGGATAGGTAGTGGGACCAGCACTATTTAACATCTTTGTCAGTGACATAGACAGTGGGATCAAGTACACCCTCAGTAAGTTTTCTGATGACACCAAGCTGTGTGGTGTGGTTGGCATACTGGAGAGAAAGTATGCCATCTGGAGGGACGTGGACAGACATGAGAGGTGGGCCTATGTGACCCTCAAGAAGTTCAGTGAGGCCAAGTGCAAGGTCCCGCAATTGGGCCAGGGTAATCCTAAGCACAAATACAGGCTGGGTGGAGAATGGATTGAGAGCAGCCCTGCGGAGAACAACTTGGATGCGTTGGTTAAAGAAAAACTCAACATGGGTCAGCAATTTGCTCCTGCAGCCCAAAAAGCCAACCATATCCTGGCTGCAGCAAAGAACCAGGTTGAGCCAGCAGATTGAGGGAGGCAATTCTCCTTATCTGCTCTGCTCTCGTGAGACCTCACCTAGAGTACTGTGTTCAGTGCTGGGACCCCCAACATAAGAAGGACATGGATGTGTTCTGATGAGTCCAGAGGAGGGCCACAAGGATGATCAGAGGGCTGGAGCACCTCTCCTATGAAGTCAGGTTGAGGGAGATGAGGTCACCCTGGAGAAGAGAAAGCACCAGGGAGACCTTACAACAGCCTTCAGTACCTAAAGGGGGCCTACAAGAAAGCTGGAAAGGGACTCTATTGGAGAGTGCAGTGATAGGACAAGGGCCGATGGTTTATACTGAAAGAGATTTAGATAAGCTCTTCAGAAGAAAGTCTTTCTTTACTATGAGGGTGGTGAGGCAGTGGAACAGGTTGCCCATGAGGGTAGGAGGGGCAAACTAGGTGATCTTTAAGGTCTCTTCCAACCTAAACCGTTCTATGATTCCATGAAACTAACGGAAGTATGGCCCCACTTTTTTTTTTTTTTTTTTGGTCTTCACATAATTTTTGTAGGTATGAAAGTTCATCTTCCATGTCTACTGTCTGTAAAACATTTTGCAGGCTCTAGCAGGTAATTCTTGAAATGCTTTCCATCTGAAAACCATCATTTTCAAGTAACATAAAAAGCAACATTCAGTATTTCTTTGCTTTTGCCTTTAAAAATAGTGATCAATTACCACTCAGAATGCAAATTACCAGATGCATCTTATCAAGATTGTCACAAGGCTAAATTCTTTAGATGAGAACTAATGCATCAGAGCTTAGTTATAGCTGAGTATGGTTTGAGCATGGCTCTCTCCAGAATTCTGCACTAAATTACTCACTGACCTTGTAAAACAACATTTCACTATTCGTAAACAAACAAATAAATAAATAAAACAAAACAGTTATAAACTACTAGTTGAAAGTAAGAAAAAAATATTAACTAGCTAGATTTTTCCAAGACAGAAAGTAAATCAATTGCAGTTTAATAAGCAGGTTTATGGCTTGTTATGTGTTTCACTGGCTCATTCTGATTTTCTCTGAAGAATCTGGAAAACATGGAAGCAGAGTCTATTCTGAAACACAGGGACAGTCAATCATACTACCATGAAAAGTTAAAAGAGATAGAGAGAGAAGTAGTAGTAAGCAGGATAAGGCCAACACATTAACATTTACATGAATTCAGATCCTGTATAACAGTAATCCTCTTCAGTGACAGGCAAACCATCAGAGGGGTGGAAATTAGACTTCAACATTAATTCAAAATGCCTGGCTTAACCTTTAGAAAATAATTCAATTTTCTCTTTCTTTTCTTATCCTATTCCTCTGTTTCCATACAAAATTATCCATGTATTTTTCAAGCTTTCTATTGAAATTTGGAGAAACTCTCCATACACACTTTCCAAGACCCAAAGTACACATGGGACTTTTACACTCCTTTTAAACTCACTCACCTCTTTCCTGTAGACTTAACTGAACTAATAGAAACTAACAAAAGAATGAGTCAAAATTAGCTTCTCTTCATCCCATAATACCACTCGACAAATGTTAGTAGTCACTACCTGGGAGTTCCAGGTGAACTTTCAGTAACAAATCATCTGACAACAGACAAATGGGACTAAATTTATGAAGAAGTGAACTCATCATTTTTTATGAAAAGAAGAGTTAAGAATTGAAGTTCCTATGGAGGAACACAAAACAGGCAGAAAACAAAAAAAAAAGAAAAAAGAAAACAAAAGAGAGAGAGAAGATCCCATATCTTAAGGAAATGGAACTTGAAAATACTTAGGAACAGGAGAAGACTAAGCTTTAAAAAGCATTTAATTTTGTATTACTCTATGTGGCTAAGCAGGGCTACAATCATACTTTACACAGGAATCCTTTGTATTTCCCATGTCAGGTGGTGGCAGCTTGCAGGATCTACAAAACTGCAGCTCTGGAAAGAATCAGTTTAAGTAATCTGTCTGGCCTAGATTGACAGGATCATGAAGAGATAATACAGAGCCTTTGTCTCAAACAGGACACCAAATGATTAAGATACACAACCCAACAGGACAAAACTGGTCCAAACACTTATCCAAACTGGTAGGAGTCAACCTGTCTTGCTGAATGCCAATCTGCCAATGTGGAAATTTTGCCAGTACTGCAATATCCTTATTCCTGACCACGCCAACACAGGTCATTCTTCCATTCTGGAAAAATAATTTTGTTTACCTTCACCTAGGTTAGTGTGAGAGTGCATATGATACTACATCACTCTCATAAAAAAGAGAAGGCTCTGGGGAGACTTCGCTGTAGCCATCCAGTACCTAAAGGGGGCCTATGGGAAAGCTGTGAAGGGACCCCTTGCTGGGGAGTGGAGTGATAGGACAAGGAGTAACGGCATTAAACTGAAAAAGGTGGGTTTAGATTAGATATACAGAAGAAATTATGTACTATGAGGGCGGTGAGGCATAGGAACAGGTTGCCCAGAGAAGCTGTGGATGCCCCATCCTTTAAAGTGCTCAAGCCCAGGTGAATAGGGCTTTGAGCAACATGGTTTATTGGGAGGTGCACATGGCAGGGGGGTTGGACCAGATGATCTTTAAGGTCCTTTCCAATCAAAACCATTCTATCACTCTATGATTTTAAACTAAACATAAAATACCTTAATAGTTTCAAAACAGCACAACTTTTGGTAAAGGCAATCATCTGCTGTTTCTCTGTAGGTAAGGTACTGCATAACGCACATATAGGCAAAAATGAAGATAACCAATCCTAAATAGGATGAGACATTGGAACATTATTGAAGGCAAACTCATGCAGAAGTTCTGAAAATGTGTTCATGCTCCCTGAAGACATTAAATTCTTCATGTAAGGACTTCAGAGAACTGTTTCTCCCCACCCCTTCATGCTTGCAAGGGGGAAGCGAGGGCCCCATGGGCACAAGTGACAGTGAGCTCTAGGCTGGCACTTGGAAAAACAAGAGGTGCTTTTCTATTTTGTCTACCTGTCATCACCTCCAGGTAATGTGGAATGTGCTGTGAAGCAGGACAACATGAAAAATGTGGTTCTTAGACTGGAAGTTACAACAACGGAAAAGAAAATCACAGATTACAGTTTTTGAAAAAAATATATGGCTGTTTATTCTACTTCATTTCTGTATGGGAAGGAAGGAAGGAAGGAAGGAAGGAAGGAAGGAGGGAGGGAAGGAAGGAAGGAAGGAAGGAAGGAAGGAAGGAAGGAAGGAAGGAAGGAAGAAAGGAAGGAGGGAGGGAGGAAAGAAAGGAAGGAAGGAAGGAAGGAAGGAAGGAAGGAGGGAAGGAAGGAAGGAAGGAAGGAAGGAAGGAAGGAGGGAGGGAAGGAGGGAGGGAGGGAGGCAGGGAGGGAAGGAAGGAAGGAAGGAAGGAAGGAAGGAAGGGAGGGAGGGAGGGAGGGAGGAAAGAGAATAAATCTGATACAAAACAATCTTCCTTATTTTATTTGCTTCCATCATCACTGTGGCCAAAGAAGTTCAATTCTTCTCATTTCTTGTCTGGCACTGACTGCCTTTATTTTAAGTAGAAACCACTAGATTACTTGGTTGCCAAACTCCTGCATTTTTAAACATTCTAAATAGGACATTAGTTCATAGCATGAATGTTTTGAAATCTGATCAACAAGCTGTTTCTCAATACATTAAGCAAAGCAAGCAAAATTAGGCTGGTTTATGTCAGGTACTTAGCACAAATCCCTTAATAATGTGTTTGAGTGTAGAAACCATTAATAAATGCATAATTCTCTAAGACAGGCTTGATTAATTAAGTCATACGTGTATCCTTCTAATTAAAAAAAGAACATTAGGCAGATGAGTGGAATTTCTGAGTACAGAATTTCTTTTTTTACAGAATTACAGAATTTCTGAGTACCAGGGGGAACAATGGCAAGGCCGGGGGAGAAGGCAATGGCCCGACTGAAGTGCATCTACACTAATGCACGCAGCATGGGTAACAAACAAGAGGAGCTGGAAGCCATCATGCAGCAGGAAGGCTATGACTTGGTTGCCATCACGGAAACGTGGTGGGACCACTCTCATGACTGGAGTGCTGCAATGCCTGGCTATAGGCTCTTCAGAAGGGACAGGCAGCACAGAAGGGGTGGTGGTGTGGCTCTCTATATTAGAGAGTGTTTTGATGTTGAGGAACTTGAGGCTGGGAATGATAAGGTTGAGTCTCTTTGGGTTAGGATCGGAGGGAAGGCCAACAAGGCAAGCATCCTGGTGGGGGTCTGTTATAGACCGCCGAACCAGGATGAGGAGACGGATGAGGAGTTCTACAAGCAGCTGGCAGAAGCCGCGAAATCGTCAGCGCTTGTTCTCGTGGGGGACTTCAACTTCCCAGACATATCCTGGAAGCACAACAAAGCCCAGAGAAAGCAGTCTAAGAGGTTTCTGGAGAGCGTGGAAGATAGCTTCCTGACGCAGCTGGTTAGTGAGCCTACCAGGGGAGGTGCCCCGCTAGACCTTCTGTTCACAAACAGTGACGGACTGGTGGGAGATGTGGTGGTCGAGAGCTGTCTTGGGCAGAGTGACCACGAAATGGTTCAGTTCTCTATTCTTGGCGAAGTCAGGAAGGGGACCAGTAAAACCGCTGTCTTGGACTTCTGAAGGGCTGACTTTGAGCTGTTCAGGACACTGGTTGGCAGAGTCCCTTAGGAGGAGGTTCTGAAGGGCAGAGGAGTCCAGGAAGGCTGGGCACTCTTCAAGAAGGAAATCTTAATGGCTCAGGAGCGGTCTGTCCCCATGTGCCCAAAGATGAGCCGGCGCAGAACTAGACCAGCCTGGCTGAACAGAGAGTTGTGGCTCGAGCTTAGGAGAAAAAGGAGGGTTTATAATCTTTGGAAAAGAGGGCGGGCTACTCAAGAGGACTATAAGGATGTTGCGAGGCTGTGCAGGGATAAAATTAGAAAGGCCAAAGCTCATCTGGAGCTCAATCTGGCTACTGCCGTTAAAGATAACAAAAAAAGTTTTTACAAATACATCAACACAAAAAGGAGGACTAAGGAGAATCTCCATCCTTTACTGGATGCGGGGGGAAACTTAGTTACAAAAGATGAGGAAAAGGCTGAGGTACTCAATGCCTTCTTTGCCTCAGTCTTTAGCGGCAAGACCAGTTGTTCTCTGGATACCTGGTACCCTGAGCTGGTGGAAGGGGATGGGGATCAGGATGTGGCCCTCACTATCCACGAGGAAATGTTTGGCGACCTGCTACAGCACTTGGATGTACACAAGTCGATGGGGCCGGATGGGATCCACCCGAGGGTACTGAGCGAACTGGCAGAGGAGCTGGCCAAGCCGCTTTCCATCATTTATTGGCAGTCCTGGCTATCAGGAGAGGTCCCAGTCGACTGGCGGCTAGCAAATGTGATGCCCATCTACAAGAAGGGCCGGAGGGTAGACCTGGGGAACTATAGGCCTGTTAGTTTGACCTCAGTGCCAGGGAAGCTCATGGAGCAGATTATCTTGAATGTCGTCACGAGGCACTTGAAGGGCAACCAGGCGATCAGGCCCAGTCAGCATGCGTTTATGAAAGGTAGGCCCTGCTTGACGAACCTGATCTTCTATGACCAAGTGACACGCCTGGTGGATGAGGGGAAGCCTGTGGATGTGATCTACTTTGACTTCAGTAAGGCTTTTGACACTGTTTCCCACAACATTCTCCTCAAGAAACTGGCTGCTCGCGGCTTGGACTGGCATACGCTTCGTTGGGTTAAAAACTGGCTGGATGGCCAGGCCCATAGAGTTGTGTGAATGAAGTCAAATCCAGTTCGAGGCCGGTTACTAGTGGAGTCCCCCAGGGCTCAGTGCTGGGGCTGGTCCTCTTTAATATCTTTATCGATGACCTGGACGAGGGGATCAAGTGCACCCTCAGTAAGTTTGCAGATGACACCAAGTTAGGTGCGTGTGTCGATCTGCCCGAGGGAAGGAAGGCTCTGCAGGAGGATCTGGATAGGTGGGACCGATGGGCTGAGGCCAACTGGATGAAGTTCAACAAGGCCAAGTGCCGGGTCCTGCACTTGGGGCGCAACAACCCCAAGCAGCGCTACAGGCTGGGAGATGAGTGGTTGGAAAGCTGCCTGGCCGAGAAGGACCTGGGAGTACTGGTTGATAGGCAGCTGAATATGAGCCAGCAGTGTGCTCAGGTGGCCAAGAAGGCCAACAGCATCCTGGCTTGTATAAGAAGCAGCGTGGCCAGCAGGACTAGGGAGGTGATTGTCCCCCTGTACTCGGCTCTGGTGAGGCCACACCTCGAGTACTGTGTTCAGTTTTGGGCCCCTCGCTACAGGAAGGACATGGAGGTGCTCGAGAGAGTCCAGAGAAGGGCGACAAAGCTGGTGTGGGGTCTGGAGAACAAGTCTTATGAGGAGCAGCTGAGGGAGCTGGGGTTGTTTAGCCTGGAGAAGAGGAGGCTCAGGGGGGACCTCATCGCTCTCTATAGGTACCTTAAAGGAGGCTGTAGCGAGGTGGGGTTTGGTCTATTCTCCCACGTGGCTGGTGACAGGACGAGGGGGAATGCGCTCAAGTTGCGCCAGGGGAGGTTTAGGTTGGATATTAGGAAGAACTTCTTTACTGAAAGGGTTGTTAGGCATTGGAATGGGCTGCCCAGGGAAGTGGTTGAGTCGCCATCCCTGGAGGTCTTTAAAAGATGTTTAGATGTAGAGCTTAGTGATATGGTTTAGTGGAGGTTTTGTTAGTGTTAGGACAGAGGTTGGACTAGACGATCTTGGAGGTCTCTTCCAACCTAGACAATTCTGTGATTTCTGTGATTTCTGTGAATTCAAAGGCTGTTTTGCTTTTATTTGAACAATGAAAGAAAAGCTGCTTGTAATTGTAGCTGCCAAAGAGCAAGTAAAGTGCTGACACAAAGCCCCCAACCTCTGACTTATTTTAAACAAATAAATATTTATTTGATGTTTTGCAGTCTGATTTTTATTCAGGTAGCTGTTTGACTAACCCAGGCTGTTCAGATTAGAAGGGCAGCTAATGCTAGTATATACTTGAACAAATATGTTGGTTGCATTTCTTCCCAAGCAAATTGTCTAAAGACAAAGTCATAGAGGTTTTTAAACTTCCAGGGAGAACTATTTTATGAAAACAAAAAATAACAGTCTAATGATCCACTCCAAAATTCCCAAGTACTTACCTTACTCTTCTGTGGACAGCAAAGTAATAACTATTAGTAAATGCATAGCTCTTCTGTTTAAACAATTAGCTTTTTGAGGTTTCTTTTTAAAACAAGTAAACAAAAAATGAATGAACAGAAAGCATAATAATGTTCTGAGGCCTAATACAAGCATGAAAAATTCTGCTTAGCTAACAGATACTGTTAAACATAATAATTTTCCTAGGGTTATTTTAGTGGATAAGTACAATTTGCTATAACAATTGCATAAGAGCTATTCATGGTAAAGTCTGAGTCTCAGAAAGCGGAACTTGGTGAAGCCAAAAGGATGGAATAAGTTACTGAGATCTAAATCTGGTGCCTATCCACCACAGACAACAGACTGATCTGCAGGATTAGTCCTAATCAGGGAAAGGACTTCACTGCTTTGAGCAGGAGGTTGAACTTGATGAACTCCAGAGATCCCTTCCAACTTAAATTATTCTGTGGTGTGTGGGCCCCTGAGGCACCAACTTATTTACAGGAACACAATGTCATATGGCTGTTTAATTACAGGCAAATGCTTTGATTTTCATGAGAAACCAATTAAATATCTGGGAGCAAAAGTGAAAACAGTAGTCAACAATGAGTAAGCAGTAGCAGCTGATGGACCTGATACACATTTGAAAAAATACACCACATCCCTATGGCATGGAGGGTTTGGGAAAGGAGAAACATGGTCACTGGATTGATTTGACTAAGATTTGTCACTGTCCCATGAAACATTACCGGGACTCAGAGTAGCTAACAAAGCTGGCCTCCTGGCCTGAAAGAGTCTAAATGTCAGACATCAGATACAGTTATGAGGCCACAGATGATGATTCAAAGGGATTAAGTCTTTAATTCTTCAGCTGCTATATCCTAGACAATCAACACAGTCAACACTCAACAATAACAATCAAACCAGCTCAACATAAAACCAGCCAGATTTGTACTACTACCAGTATGTAGTACTAATTGTTTGACACAGACAGATTTCTAGGCCTTATGGCTAGGCAATTAACTAAATCCCAACAAGAGTTACAAGAGAGAAAGAAAACCCAGCATTACTGCTAGTCCTTCCCTTGAGACTTCAGCTAAAAGAGAGTAGGCTGCAGCTACTGAGAGACAGATCTGAAGCTTAAATGTACAGTCCAAGTTTGTAGTTATGAAGAAGCCATTACATTACTACCATCTCATATAAAACTGTTAGAGAGCATGCAAAGTAGTGCTACAATGATGGCAAAGGGTCTAAAGGGGAAGACATATGAGGAGTGGCTGAAGTCACTTTTTTCAGCTTAGGGAAGACTGAGGGGAGACCTGATGTTTGCTTACAGTTTTCTAACGAGGGGGAGCAGAAGGGCAGACGTTGATCTCTGTTTTCTGGTGAACTGCGATGGGACCTGGGTGAACAGCATGGAGCTGCAACAGGGTGGATGTTAGGAGAAGGTTCTTCACCAAGAGGGTGGTTGGGCATCAGAAAAGGCTTTGCACGGAAGTGGTCATGTCACCAAACCTGCTGGTGTT